>NC_069504.1:1148758503-1148821003 GCF_027579735.1 Bombina bombina
TTCGCCGTTGTATCAGGAAATTTGCTACATCTGAGATATTGCTGGGTAGCCATTTTTCATAGATCCTTAGCAATACATTTTCCAATTTGGCCAAGCGGTTGTCTATTTTTTTGCAAAGCTGTGTTTTCCCATGTGGTTGCCATGATAGCTGTCATCATGAGTATGCTCTTACCCTATCCGATCTTCGGTTTGTGAATTATTTGTCTGCTAAGGTATAATAGGTAAAAGCAGCTATATTGACATAAATTCAGTTTGTCAGTCTTTGACATGTGTCCCGAAAGGGGGGGGGGGGGGGTGGATTCCTATTAGCAGTCAGCTGCCTTAGGCCTTAGATTTCCAAACTTGGTCTCCAATATTGTGATGAGAGTGGGAAGTGATGTCACTGGATGGGGGTGAGGTTTAGGGCCGTTATTGTGTATGTCGCAGTTACCAAGTTAGATGTGTTGTACAAGCGGTTTACTTCTATGCTCTGCAATAAAATAGCTTTGTCCCTTCTATGCTGTGTCTTGCATCTCATGACATGGTGTCAGAAGTTCTTGCCTGCGCTTCTGTTTCCTGATTAATGACGATGTTGAAGTTTACCCCACCTGAGCCTTTTGATTTCTCTCAGCCTGCAGCTTGGCCCATATGGCGTCAGCGGTTTCAACGCTTCAGGATTGCTTCCAAGCTGGACAAGGAGAGTGGTGAAGTACAAGTTAATTCTATTTTATACTCTATGGGGAAAGATGTGGAGCCAGTGTTCAATGCCTTTACTTTCCAAAAAGGGGAAGAATTTGACTTTGAAATAGTTATGGATAAACTCAGTGCCCACTTTGTGCCCAAAAGAAATGTGATTTATGAGAGGGCTTGTTTTTACAAACATGCCCAGCGTGTGGGAGAATCTGTGGAGTCATTTGTGCGCAGCCTGTATGAACTAGCTGAATTCTGTGAGTTTGGTGTTGCTAAAGAGGAGCAAATCAGAGACATAATAGTCATAGGAATTGCAAATGCTGAAGTCTCACTGAAGCTACAGTTAGAGGCTGATTTAACGTTATATGGGGCTATTAGGATGGCCCGCCAGAGTGAACTGGTGAAAAAGCAAAGTGCTGATCTGAGGTCCAAGAGTATTGTGGATGAAGTGCAGCAGTTCAGGAGAGCTGCTAGTGAATGGCACAGTGTGAGCGCTAGACCAAGGGGAACAGATAGGCCCAGAAGCGGATGGGCGCATCATGCTCGCTGCACGTGGTGTAACTGTACCCATGATTGTGTCGTATGCCCTGCTAAAGACAAAAGATGTAGAAAATGTAACGAATGGACCATTTTGAAGTGGCATGTAAAACTGAATACATTAAGGAGATGCAGGTGGATAGTGACCAGGAGGGTCAAGAAGTGTCCTTTGTAGGGTCTGTTGTTTAGCGGTCTGGTTCAGATGAAGATTGGCAGGTTACTCTTACTGTAATGGGCGCCAACGTTGCCTTTAAGATTGACACAGGAGCAGACATCACTGTTATATCCCTTGCAGCATTTATAAAATTGCCTCGACAGCCTCAGCTGGCGAAAGTTACATCAAATGTTCATAGTCCTGGTGGCCGCATCGATTGTGCGGGGAAATTTCTTGCCAGCTGCGAGTACAAGCAGAGGAAATTCACATGTGATTAGAGGTCAGTGTGTTAACAACCTATTGAGCAGAAAAGCAGCCTGTGGTTTGGATTTTCAGAAGACATGTTTGGTGAAATGGGCCTACTGAATTGCAACCCAGTCCGAATATCACTTAAAGGTGACGCAGTCCCATACAGCATTACTACTCCACGTAGAATTCTGTTCCCGCTCATGCCTCAAGTGGAGAAGGAACTTCTGCGTATGAAGAATATGGGAGTTATTGAAGAGGTTGTTGAAGCAACTGACTGGTGTGCCCCCATTGTGCCTGTTGCAAAGAAAACCGGGAAGGTACGCATCTGCGTAGACTTGAAAAGGCTGAATGAGGCAGTAAAGAGAGAGAGATATGTGCTTCCGACACTTGAAGACATAGCACCGAAATTGGCTGGGGCAAAGTTCTTCTCTACACTGGATGCTTCCAGCGGCTTCTGGCAGATACCTCTAGATCAAAAGTGCCACAAACTGACTACCTTCATTACACCGGTATGTCGGTTTTGCTTCTGCAGACTCCCCTTCGGGATATCTTCTGCTCCTGAAATCTTTCAAAGAGAGATGAGTTCTCTCTTAAGGAACCACGAGGGCACAGCAGTCGTCATGGATGACATTTTGGTGTATCGGTCTACATTGAAAGAACATGATCAGCGATTGAGCTGTGTGCTGCAGACCATTAGAGAGTCTGGGCTGAAATTAAATAAGGAGAAATGCCATTTTAGGAAGGCTGAGTTATGTTACTTTGGGCATATTATCAATGGGGATGGCATCAAGCCGGACCCCGATAAAATCCATGCTATTGAACAGATGAAAAGTCCTTCTGATGTACATGAGCTGAGACAAATATTAGGCCTTGTGAATTATGTGATCAGGTTCCTTCCAGATTTATCCACAATACTACACCCTATCACAGAGTTGCTAAAGAAAGATGTTGCCTGGGTCTGGGGACCTTAACAGGAAGAATCTTTTGTGCAGGTCAAGTGTTGGGGTTCTACGACCCTTCTAAAAAGACTGTGGTTAGTGCTGATGCGAGCAGTTATGGGTTAGGGGCCGCCCTCCTGCAGTTGAATGAGAACAAACTACAGCCCATTGCCTACTGTTCCCTTACACTGATGGCTGCTGAGTCGAAATACGCCCAAATTGAGAGAGTGCCTGGCTGCAGTTTGGGCCTTTGAGCGCTTCCAGTGTTACCTAGGGGGTTTAGAGAAATTTAGTCTGGAGACTGACCATAAACCGCTAGTCCCTCTAATCAACTCCTATGATATTGACAAAACACCCCTAAGATGCCAGAGACTTCTGATGAGGCTGCCCAGGTTCAACGTTGAGGCAGTGATTGTGCCAGGGAAACAACTGGTAGTGGCAGATACACTTTCCAGGCTCCCGCTGGCTGCTGCTGGAGAATCTTCAATGGAATCAGATGTGAAAGTGTATGTAGATTCAGTTCTGGCATCCAAATCCATTTCGTCAGGGAAGCTAGAGCAAATAAGAAAGGAGACATATTTAGATACAGACCTTCAAGAAGTTATTAAGTACATAAAAAAAGGTTGGCCCAAGAGCCGGGCAGCCTGGATGTCTTTAAGTTCTTACCAATCAGAAAGTTTGCAGCTCACAGAGCTGGATGGGTTGGTGCTGTTCCAGGACCGCATTTTTATTCCTGTTAGCATGCGGCAGGAGATGTTAAGCAGGATTCATGATGGCCACTTGGGCATTACAAAGTGCAGAGAAAGGGCAGCTACGGCAGTATGGTGGCCTGGGATCAGTTCTGTCATTGCAAGCTATGTGTCAAAATGTGCCTTTTACCGAGAATGCCAGCCTACTCAGAGAAGGGAGCCCTTGATTTCTACTCCGTTTCCTGCCGGCCCGTGGCACAAAATAGCTGCTGATTTGTGCAAATTGCATCGGAAAAAGTACCTAATTGTGATTTACTACTATTCCAGGTGTTTGGAGATTGCACCCCTGAATGAAATCACAAGTCAAGCCGTTTTCACTCGTCTCAAGAGCTTGTTCGTCCGGTGGGGCATACAATGGAGTTAGTGAGTGATAACGGAATGCAGTTTGCTTCCACAGAGTTCAGTTCTTTCAGCAGTGAATATGATTTTGTCCATTCTACGTCAAGTCCACATTACCCGCAGGCCAATGGAATGGCTGAAAGGGCAGTTTAAACAGCAAAGTTCATTTTGAAGCAATCTGAGCTGTACCTAGCCCTCTTGGCCTATAGGGCGACTCCCATTCAAGCCACGGATTTTAGCCCAGCACAGCTGATGCTAGGACATCAGATTCGCACCACTTTACCCTCTGTGGGTGTCTTCCAGCCAACTCGCTCTGTTTCTCGGGACAAGGTCCTTAAGAGGGATGAAGAGGCTAAAAGAGGCTATTGATTCTTCTACGACAGGAAACACTCTTTGAGGCCAGGAGCTGAATGTGGGGCAAAGTGTCAGAGTTAAACTGGATGATGAGAGTAAATGGAAGACGCCTGCCATGGTAATTGGACGCTCTCCAGAACCAAGGTCTTATGTAGTCCTTACTGATGGAGGGACAGTCACATGTCGAAATCAAAGACATCTTCAGTCAGTACCTGAGAGTTTGGGACTGGATGCCTCAGTACCACTGCCGGTGGGATCCCCTGTTTTAAGAGGGGTGCCTTCCCCTCAGCAAGATCACAGTGGGGATACTTCTTTGCTTCCAGCAGACTCTCAATCACCTTCTTCTGTATAAGAGGACAGTTCATGTAAAATGATATCAAGTGGAAGGGTGGTGAAACTTCCAGCCTGATATCGGGATTAGCACTAGATGGAGCAGTGACCGGACGTATGGGCAGAATAATCCCATGGTCACTGTGGACTAGGGTAGTCTACCCCGATGTTCAAGTCAGGATGTAATTTCTGATGTTTATGTATATCCTCTTTAACTTGTTGTTTGTTGTATACTAAACAAAACTATTTTTTCTATGCTTCTTGTATACCTTGTTATTTGATGTATTCAAAAAGAAAAAAAAATGTATGTTTTGTCCTTTGAAAAAGGGGAAGATGTGATGAGAGTGGGAAGTGACGTCACCGGATAGGGGCGGGGTTTAGGGCTGTTATTGTCTATGTCGCAGTTACCAAGTTAGATGTGTTGTACAGGCTGTTTACTTCTATGCTCTGCAATAAAATAGCGTTGTACCTTCTATGCTGTGTCATGCATCTCATGACAAATATCATGTAAACAGTAGAGAAATGCTGGTTTGTAGCAACCAACAAAGGAGTCGGTATTTCCTGGAAGATTCTATGATAGATCTCGCTGTTAGAACACAATAATCGGCAGATTAGTTTAAATTCTGCTGGAGCTCTCAGGATATGCGTCCTGTCAGGAACACTGCACAGACACGTCCCCCCCATGAATAATACAGTTTTTTCTATGTTTAGTGTGGTCGTGATAATGCTAAAGGGATGATGGCCACAATAAACATTCTCTTATAATTCTGTTTTACAATGGACTTGTAATACCAGATTGCATACTAATTTTAGCACTGTCATGTAATATTGGTCAATAGTGCTCCACTTGTAATCTACGCCACGGTTGGTGGACATCTTTGCTAGCACACTTTCGCCTAGATTTAGAGTTCTGTATTAGCCATCAAAAGCAGCGTTAAGGGGTCCTAACGCTGCTTTTGGCTGCCCGCTGGTATTTAGAGTCAGGCAGGAAAGGGTCTAACTCTCATTTTCAAGCCGCGACTTTTCCATACCGCAGATCCCCTTACGCCAATTGCTTATCCTATCTTTTCAATGGGATCTTTCTAACGCTGGTATTTAGAGTCTTGGCTGAAGTGAGCGGTAGACCCTCTACCGACAAGACTCCTACCGCCCATGGAAAGGCTGTGGTTAAGAGCTTTATGGGCTAACGCCGGTATATAAAGCACTTAACTACAGTGCTCTAAAGTACACTAACACCCATAAATTACCTATGTACCCCAAAACCGAGGCCCCCCCACATCGCCGCCACTATAATAAATATTTTTAACCCCTAATCTGCCGACCGCACATCGCCGCCACCTACATTATCCCTATGAACCCCTAACATCCCCGACCCCTACATAATATTTATTAACCCCTAATCTGCCCCCCCCCCAACGTCGCCGCCACCTAACTTCAAGTATTAACCCCTAATCTGCCAACCGGACCTCGCCACTACTATAATAAATGTATTAACCCCTAATATTTATTAACCCCTAATCTGCCCCCCCCCAACGTCGCCGCCACCTAACTTCAAGTATTAACCCCTAATCTGCCAACCGGACCTCGCCGCTACTATAATAAATGTATTAACCCCTAAACCGCCACACTCCCGCCTCGCAAACACTAGAATAAACCTAATCTGCCCCCCCCAACGTCGCCGCCACCTAACTTCAAGTATTAACCCCTAATCTGCCGAACGGACCTCGCCGCTACTATAATAAATGTATTAACCCCTAAAGCTAAGTCTAACCCTAACACTAACACCCCCCTAAATTAAATATAATTTTAATCTAACGAAATAAATTAACTCTTATTAAATAAATTATTCCTATTTAAAGCTAAATACTTACCTGTAAAATAAACCCTAACATAGCTACAATATAACGAATAATTATATTGTAGCTATTTTAGGATTAATATTTATTTTACAGGCAACTTTGTATTTATTTTAACTAGTTACAATAGCTATTAAATAGTTATTTACTATTTAATAGCTACCTAGTTAAAATAAATACAAAATTGCATGTAAAATAAATCCTAACCTAAGTTACAATTAAACCTAACACTACACTATCATTTAATTAAATAAATTACCTACAATTACCTACAATTAAATAAACTATTCTATAATACAAAAAACCCACTAAATTACAAAAAATAAAAAAGAATTACAAGCAGTTTAAACTAATTACACCTAATCTAAGCCCCCTAATAAAATAAAAAATCCCCCCAAAATAAAAAATTCCCTACCCTATTCTAAAATACAAAAGTAATCAGCTCTTTTACCAGCCCTTAAAAGGGCTTTTTGCGTGGCATGCCCCAAAGTAATCAGCTCTTTTGCCTGTAAAAAAAAATACAACCCCCCCAACATTAAAACCCACCACCCACATACCCCTACTCTAACCCACCCAAACCCCCCTTAAATAAACCTAACACTATCCCCCCTGAAGATCTCCCTACCTTGAGTCGTCTTCACCCAGCCGGGCCGAAGTCTTCATCCGATGGGGCAGAAGAGGACATCCGGACTGGCAGACATCTTCATCCAAGCGGCATCTTCTATCTTCATCCATCCGATGAGGAGCGGCTCCATCTTCAAGACCTCCGGCGCGGAACATCTTTCTTCACCGATGACTACCGAAGAATGAAGGTTCCTTTAAGTGACGTCATCCAAGATGGCTGCTGCCGCCCTTGACATCGTTGCCACCTACCTACACTTATTAACCCTTAATCTCCCACCCCCAATGTCGCCGCCACCACCTACATAAATTTAATAACCCCTAATCTGCCGCCCCCAATGTTGCCGACACCTACCTACACTTATTAACCTCTAATCTGCCGTCCCTAACATCGCCACCACTATACTAAAACTTATTAACTTGAAATAACCCCTGTGAAGAGGAGACCCTTATGTCTCACAAACGAAATCTTCCATGATGTGAAAAGACACAATGTTGTGCCGATAGCACTACTTGTTGTAGTTGCACAGTTCCTAATTGCCCCAGAAATCACAAATGCTCCTTGTTAGCCACTACGGACTTACCCTCTCTTCACGGCCTTATTCAATGTCGCCCTCCATGAGATGAACCATTTGGGAGACCTCTCTCCTAGGTTTTCAGTGTACTGCCATCAATCAGCTTGGAACATGTTTCCACAAGCTGGAAGCTGCAGCGTGCCATTATGGCGTCCGTCACACACGCTCACTCCGGAGGCTCGGAAGGATGACGTCAAACTTCGTGTCCGGCTTGTGAGGGGGAGCGTATGCCAGGATAAAGACGGGGAAAAGGTAAGATTGCAACGATCATTCACCTCCTTGTTAGCTGAGACCTCCAGGAATCTACCAACTGCCAAAGCTCCACTGTAAGGCTCAGGAATACACACAAAGATGAAAATTCAGAGATGCAGTTAAAACTTTAGTGAATTTATTCAGTCTTAAGAACGGTTAGATGTGTAGCAATTGTACATGCCCTTAGTAAACACAGCTTACGCGTTTTGGCTATACGCCGTACTCATAGCTTGCTAACCACACTCTCACTAATGGGCCCTTTTAAGAGGGGTAAAAACATCTGATTCGTCAAAGGGTCATGCTTAAATTAACCAATTCATGGCTGGATTCAAATTAACCTCTAGTGTTACTGAGCTTATTAGCTCTACTATCTATACAAAGTTATACATAGAGGATAAGATAAAGCACTACACAAGTACCTCAATATAATAATACAATACATTGTCTGCAACATTGTTAGGGAAAGAAAACATAAAAAGAGAAAAGAAAAAAAAAAAGAACAGAGAAAGTGTTATACTTCACATTCAAAAATTTCTTAACTGCTAATCACACCCTGTAATCATTTACAAATGCAGCCCTTTCGAGGACTAATTCACTGTCCAATAATTTAAACATTAATTGTGCTGTAACTAGTGTTGAAAAAAGTGTAACCTTAAAGTGCTACTTGACTACACTATTTGATTATTCATTTATGGAATAATAAATTAAGGTAAGATTTATCTTTAATTATCTTATTTTAATTAACTGACAATCACTATTTACAAAGCCTACAATTACCTATTGTTTTACAGACTAAATAAATGAATAGTGTGGATCAACACTATCCCTTACTTGACTATCCTACTCTAATATTGCCTAAATTCTTTAGTGTTTTGATTTAATGCTTTCATCCACAATCTTCGCAAACAGAGTACACCAAAAATAAATTTGGATGTACCCCTGTTCGTGAAGTTGTGTTTTGGGACTATACTTTCTGCTAGACGATTGATGGATTGGGTTGATTAAATCTGAAGTGTTCATTCCCATATGTGTTCCAAGGTACCACTAGTTCCAGAAATGTATTAGATCATAAGAGGAGTTTAGACCTTTTGGATACCTAAATTTTTAACCACCTGCCCAAGGTACACAAGTCCTTGGAGGGAGTCATGGGTAAACCCATCATTAGTGGGATAGGGTCATTACTCGAAAGAACCTCACAGTGGCTGGACAGTATCCTGCAGCCATTAGTGGGGAGTCTCACTAGTTACATTCAGGACACCACTCACGTTCTGAACCTCATGAAAGACTTGGACTGGACAGAATCAGATATTTGGCTAACTATAGACGTCAGAGCACTCTATACTTCAATACCCCATGAAAGGGGATTGCAGGCCATATAATTCTTTCTGTATAGGAACACTAACTATACTGATGAGTATGTTAATTACATTCTTAGGATGCTTAGGTATCTCTTGACACACAACTATTTTTCTTTTGAGGGAGTTTTTTACCTCCAGAGATGCTGGACAGCTATGGGCGCAAAATTTGCGCCCTCTTTTGCCAGCCTCTACATGGGGTGGTGGGAGCTGTCCCGCATCTATGGAGGTGAAAACCCTTACAAACAGTATATACGTTTTTACAAACGTTATATAGATGACTTGCTCCTGGTGTGGAGAGGCCCGGTTAATTTGGCTGAGGAATTTGTTGCATGGCTGAATACCAATGACTTGGGATTAGAGTTCACGTTTGAGCTCAACAATTCCAAAATTAATTTTTTTGGATTTGACACTGATTGGTATACCCAATGTAGGAATTGAGACAGTGGTATACAGGAAACCCATAACTGGCAACACCCTTCTCCATGCCAGGAGCAGCCATCCGAAACAAGTCTTCAAATCAGTGGCGAAGGGGCAGTTCTCGAGATTAAAGAGAAACTGCAGTGATCCTTTACAGTATGAGATACAGGCTGACCAACTAACAGAACGCCTACTAAGTAGGGGTTACAAATACTCTGTGGTCACAAAGATGAGACAGGAAGTAGACGCTATTGACAGACATACCCTATTGGAGAAATCAGAACCTAATAGAGCTAGCAATAGAGGGATTTTTTCACTACTGACTATAGTATGCAGTATCACAAAATCTGCCATATAGTACAGAAGAATTTCAGATTACTAGCGGCGGATGATGCCTTGGCTGAAACAGTGAAAAGAGGTTGCAAATGTTCCTTCAGGAAAGGAATTTCATGTTGGCTCCTACACAGCTCAAAACACCGAAAACAGGCGAACCAAGCTCTTGGCTTCGCTTTAAAGGCATGTTCCGCTGTAATAACCACTCTTGTAAAGCTGTGAGTATGTCACAATAGGAGAGGGTTTCAAAAGTGAGGTATCACAAAAAACTTATCATCATCATAGATGTATGAACTGCAGAAGCAGGTATACCATATATTTAGCAGGTTGTGGGGATTGTCACCTACAATATGTAGGTATGACATCCAGAGAAACACGTACGCGTATCAGGGAACATCTCTTGGGCATTAGGGATGGTGTCTTGACTACCCCCATGGTACAACATTTCAATTTGGTCCACAATAAACAAGCCAAGAGCTTTAAGTGACTATTATAGAAATAGTCAATACTAAACCAAGAGGGGGGGGGGACAAGGACCATGCGCTAGCAAAGAGGGAGATATTTTGGATTTTCCATTTACAAACGAGGTATCCAAAAGGTATAAACTCCTCTTATGATCTAATAAAGAGGAGTGGTATCTTGGAACACATATGGGAATGAACACTTCAGATTTAATCAACCCAATCCATCAATCGTCTAGCAGAAAGTATAGTCCCAAAACACAACTTCACGAACAGGGGTACATCCAAATTTATTGTGGATGAAAGCATTAAATCAAAACACTAAAGAATTTAGGCAATATTAGAGTAGGATAGTCAAGTAAGGGATAGCGTTGATCCACACTATTCATTTGTTTAGTCTGTAAAAATATAGGTAATTGTAGGCTTTTGTAAATAGTGATTGTCAGTTAATTAAAATAAGATAATTAAAGATAAATCTTACCTTAATTTATTATTCCATAAATGAATAATCAAATAGTGTAGTCAAGTAGCACTTTAAGGTTACACTTTTTTCAACACTAGTTACAGCACAATTAATGTTTAAATTATTGGACAGCGAATTAGTCCTCAAAAGGGCTGCATTTGTAAATGATTACAGGGTGTGACTAGCAGTTAAGAAATTTTTGAATGTGAAGTATAACACTTTCTCTCTTCTTTCTTTTTTTTTTATTTCTCTTTTTATGTTTTGTTTCCCTAACAATGTTGCAGACAATGTATTGTATTATTATATTGAGGTACTTGTGTAGTGCTTTATCTTATCCTCTATGTATAACTTTGTATAGATAGTAGAGCTAATAAGCTCAGTAACACTAGAGGTTAATTTGAATCCAGCCATGAATTGGTTAATTTAAGCATGACCCTTTGACGAATCAGATGTTTTTACCCCTCTTAAAAGGGCCCATTAGTGAGAGTGTGGTTAGCAAGCTATGAGCATGGCGTATAGCCGAAACGCGTAAGCTGTGTTTACTAAGGGCATGTACAATTGCTACACATGTAACCGTTCTTAAGACTGAATAAATTCACTAAAGTTTTAACTTATTAACCCCTAAGTCTAACCCTAACACTTACTAACTTTAATGTAATTAAAATAAATCTAAATAAAACCTACTATTAATAACTAAATAATTCCTATTTAAAACTAAATACTTACCTGTAAAATAAACCCTAAGCTAGCTACAATATAACTAATAGTTACATTGTTTCTAGTTTAGGATTTATTTTTTTCACAGCTAAGATTGTATTTATTTTAACTAGGTAGACTAGTTTGTAAATAGTTATTAACTATTTACTAGCTACCTAGCTAAAATAAATACAAAGTTACCTGTAAAATAAAACCTAACCTGAGTTACATTAACACCTAACCTTACACTACAATTAAATAAATTACATTTATTAAATACAATTAACTAAATTACAAAAAAAATAAACACTAAATTACACAAAATAAAAAAGAAATTATCAAACATTTAAACTAATTACACCTAATCTAATAGCCCTATCAAAATAAAAAAGCCCCCCAAAATAAAAAAATACCCTAGCTTAAACTAAACTGCCAATACCCCTTAAAAGGGCCTTTTGCGGGGCATTGCCCCAAAGAAATCAGCTCTTTTACCTGTAAACAAAATACAAACACCCCCCCCAACAGTAAGACCCACCACTCACACAACAAAACCCCCCAAATAAAATCCTAACTAAAAAAACCTAAGCTCCACATTGCCCTGAAAAGGGTATTTGTATGGGCATTGCCCTTAAAAGGGCATTTAGCTCTTTTTCCACCCAAACCCTAAGCTAAAAATAAAACCCACCCAATAAACCCTTAAAAAACCTAACACTAACCCCCGAAGATCAACTTACAGTTTTTGAAGACCGGACATCCATCCTCAACAAAGCCGGGAGACATCTTCATCTAAGCGGCAAGAAGTCCTCAACGAAGCCGGAAGAAGTCTTCATCCAAGCATCAAGAAGTGGTCCCCCAGACGGGCAGAAGTCTTCATCCAGACGGCATCTTCTATATTCATCCACCCGGCACGGAGCGGCTCCATCTTCAAGACATCCGGCTCGGAGAATCCTCTTCTTTCCATGGCTCTTCTCAAATGAAGGTTCCTTTAAGTGACGTCATCCAAGATGGCGTCCCTTGAATTCTATAAGCCAATCGGAATTAAAGGTGAAAACATCCTATTCTCTGATGCAATCAGCCAATAGGATTGAGCTTCAATCCTATTGGCTGATCCAATCAGCCAATAGGTTTGAACTCACATTCTATTTGCTGTTCCAATCAAAAAGGGCTGATTTCTTTGGGATAATGCCCTGCAAAAGGCCCTTTTAAGGGCTATTGGTAGTTTAGTTTAGGCTAGGGTTTTTTTTTTATTTTGGAGGGGCTTTTTTATTTTGATAGGGCTATTAGATTAGGTGTAATTAGTTTAAATATCTGATAATTTCTTTTTTATTTTGTGTAATTTAGTTAATTGTATTTAATAAATGTAATTTATTTAATTGTAGTGTAAGGTTAGGTGTTAGTGTAAGGCAGCTTAGGTTTTATTTTACAGGTAAATTTGTATTTATTTTAGCTAGGTAGTTAGTAAATAGTTAATAACTATTTACTAACTAGTCTACCTAGTTAAAATAAATAAAAAATTAGCTGTGAAATAAAAATAAAACCTAAGCTAGATACAATGTAACTATTAGTTATATTGTAGCTAGCTTGGGATTTATTTTACATTTAAGTAATTAGTTTTAAATAGTAATTATTTAGTTAACTACAGTAGGATTTATTTAGATTTATTTTAATTACATTAAAGTTAGTGGGTGTTAGGGTTAGACTTAGAGTTAGGGGTTAATAACTTTAGTATAGTGGTGGCGACGTTGGGGGCGGAAGATTAGGAGTTAATAAATGTAGGTAGGTGGCAGCAACGTTAGAGGCGGCAGATTAGGGGTTAATAAGTGTAATGTAGGTGTCAGGGGCAGCAGATTAGGAGTTAATAAGTATAATGTAGGTGGGGGGTGGCAGATTAGGGGTTAATAATATTGAACTAGTGTTTGTGATGCAAGAGTGCGGTGGTTTAGGGGTTAATATGTTTATTATAGTGGCAGCAATGTCCGGAGCGGCAGATTAGGGCTTAATAATTTTATTTTAGTGTTTGCGATGCGGGAGGGCCTCGGTTTAGGGATTAATAGGTAGTTTATGGGTGTTAGTTTACTTTTTAGCACTTTAGTTATGAGTTTTATGTTACAGCTTTGTAGCGTAAAACTCATAACTACTGACTTTCAGTTTACGTTATGGATCTTGTAGTTTTAGGCTGTACCGCTCACTTTTTGGCCTCCCAGGCAGACTTGTAATACCTGCGCTATGGAAGTCCCATTGAAAAGGACTTTTTAAAAACTGTGGTAGTTATGTTGTGTTACTGCCAAAAAAGAGTGCAGTGTCCCTAAACCTGCAAAACTCGTAATACCAGCGGTAGTGAAAAAGAGCCTTAACGCTGCTTTTTCATTCATACCGCAAAACTCGTAATCTAGCCGAAAGTTATTAAACCCTTAACCTCTAGCCTCCCACATCACTGTCACTAAATAAACCTATTAACCCCTAAACCGCCAGCCCCCCACATTGCAAAAAACTAAATTAAACTATTAACCCCTAAACCTAACAAACCCCTAACTTTAAATTAAAATTACAATATCCCTATCTTAAAATAAATAAAAACTTACCTGTGAAATTAAAAAAATCAGCCAATAGGTTGAGAGTTACTGAAATTATATTGGCTGAATTGAATAGCCAATAGAATTTCAGAAGATGTCATCCTATTGGCTGATTTGAATAGCCAATAGGATTTCAGTAGCTCTCATCCTATTGGCTGATTTGAATTTCAAAAATCAAATCAGCCAATAGGAATGCAAGGGACACAATTTTGAAAAGGCTCCCTTGCATTGAAGATTCAGTGTACGGCGCGACCATATGAAGAGGACGCTCCGTGCCGGATGTCTTAAAGGATGGACCCGCTCCTCACCTCTGGGATGAAGATAGAAGACACCGCCGGGATAAAGATAGAAGACGCCGCCAGAATGAAGATAGAAGACGCCGCCAGAATGAAGATAGAAGATGCCGCCAGAATGAAGATAGAAGATGCCGCTGGGATGAAGATAGAAGATGCCGCCGGGATGAAGATAAAAGATGCATGCCACCTGGATAAAGATAGAAGACGCCGCATGGAAGGATGAAGACCTCGCTGCCTGGATGAAGACTTCTCGCTGCCTGGATGTCAGGACTTCAGAAACTGTAAGTGGATCGTCAAGGGTTAATGTTAGTTTTTTTTTTTTTTAGATTATGGTTTAGGATTTTTAAAAAGAGCTAAATGCCCTTTAAAGGGCAAGAAAAAGAGCTGAATGTCCTGTTAAGGGCAATACCCATACAAATGCCCTTTTCAGGGCAATGGGTAGCTTAGGTTTTTGTTAGAGTTGGGGTTTTTATTTTGGGGGGTTGGTTGGGTGGTGGGTTTTACTGTTGGGGGGGTCTTTGGTTTTTTTTTTCAGGTAAAAGAGCTGATTTCTTTAGGGCAATGCCCTACAAAAGGCCCTTTTAAGGGCTATTGGTAGTTTATTGTAGGCTAAGGTTTGTTTTTATTTTCGGGGGGCATTTTTTTAGGGCTATTAGATTAGGTAAAAATAAGAAAGAATAGTCAGGAGCACTGGTCACAAGTAGCTTTATTATTGCTACGGGGGGAGTTCTGAAACTTCATATAAATGAAAAATATAAAAAAATATGAAAGAAATATTTCACAAAAAACAGCATAACAGTCAGCAAAAGCTTGGTGATCAGATGATCAATGGGAGTAAGGATAGATAACTGACGCATTTCGGCTCCTGGCCGCAGTTTTAGCTGCATAAAAAGTTAAAATAACCCGCCCTTCTTAAAGGGCTTCCTATCCTCCCATTGGTCCGATTTTGACCAATAGTAAAACACCAATCTACAGGTATAGACACAGTATTGAATACTACAGCTTATCATCTGTCATACAGGTTTTTAGGGATACTTAATAAACAGCCAATTATATTATGCAGTATGGCATTATTCAACAACAGTATATTGTGTTCAAGTGATCTTATATTTACAAACTTATACACAACTCATATATATATAACTTTGACTGAAGCGCATCTCAGAAGAGAAACAAACACACTTGTGTATTAAATCTAGAGTGTTATATATTCTTAGTGATATATGCACTGCGTATCTATGCCATCAAGTAATTAATACAAATTTACATTGCTAAATTAAATATAGATAGATAATGTATCTTAGGCAGATACATACTGTATATAGAGAGCTATACCCCTGCAAATCCATACTATCTGTTTAAGTAACGCATTAATAAACTATCTTAATGCCTGGTTACATAGTAGCAATTATAGGGGCTACATAATTGTTACAATATGTGTGTACATCAGGACAAGAGGGGTTTAATGGATATTATCATGATATATGAAATATACACTGATAAAAAATCCCCTTAGTGAGCAGGGTGGCGCTCGCCCTTTGAGTGGGGTAAGGGACCCTGATTCGGTATTTACCAAAAATTAATCAGGTAATAGGTAGAATTTAAACCTGTTGGTGTTCTGGTCTTCAATTTGAAGATCCAAAATACTTCCTGTTTCCCCAATAGTTTTTCTCTATCACACCCTCCCTGTGGCAGTGGTATTTTCTCTCTCATAAGAGGTACTGATCGTTTGGTTTATCGGCAGCTAATATTGCCACAGATTGTGGCTTCTCATGTTGTTATGTTATTTATGGTTGGTTTTGTTCGTTTTATTGTTGTTAGAGCAACCATTTGAATTACAATTTTGTTACTGAATATATTAACATGATATAGACACACAGATAGAAGGGTGCTCTGATTGGATTGTTCTTTGATTGCAAGGGGAGGGATTATACAGACTTTGTTTGTGTAGTGTAGCCCTATATAAGGGTCAATTTGATATGTGTTTATGCCTGAGGAAACGGTTGTAATCGTGAAACGCGTTGCTTTTTTTTTGCACCATTTTCAGCATGAGTGGTTTTTAACTTGTTTTTATTGTTTTATTAAACAAATTTGAAAAGTTTTAACCAATAGCTCTCATTGCTGTATACACATTATACTACGCTACCTGGGGAGGCTTATAGGTTTACCTCCCCTGTATCCCTCCATTGGCCCTCCTGGGGAGTGAAATAACATCTTTATCCCGCTGCCCCTTTTTGGGGGTCTTCTCTCTGGCTTATCCAGTTATTGCCTGAGTTCAGCTAGCTGATTTTTTGTGAAGAATTAGCCTGCTCCTATTGGCACAAGTGGGTGCCTTTATACCATGTGAGTACCCTGTGTTATTTATGTGCTGATATCCTGTTGGTGATTGATTCACACATATGGTGCGGCTGTATGACAGATAACACACACAACACTCACATTGTGCACCTGTGCTGTATGACAGATAACTCACACAACACTCCCATTGTGCGCCTGCGCTGTATGACAGATAACACACACAACACTCACATTGTGCACCTGCGCTGTATGACAGATAACACACACAACACTCACATTGTGCACCTGCGCTGTATGACAGATAACACACACAACACTCACATTGTGCACCTGTGCTGTATGACAGATAACTCACACAACACTCACATTGTGCACCTGCGCTGTATGACAGATAACTCACACAACACTCACATTGTGCACCTGCGCTGTATGACAGATAACTCACACAACACTCACATTGTGCACCTGCGCTGTATGATAGATAACTCACACAACACTCACATTGTGCACCTGCGCTGTATGACAGATAACTCACACAACACTCACATTGTGCACCTGCGCTGTATGACAGATAACTCACACAACACTCACATTGTGCACCTGCGCTGTATGACAGATAACTCACACAACACTCACATTGTGCGCCTGCGCTGTATGATAGATAACTCACACAACACTCACATTGTGCGCCTGCGCTGTATGATAGATAACACACACAACACTCACATTGTGCACCTGTGCTGTATGACAGATAACTCACACAACACTCACATTGTGCACCTGCGCTGTATGACAGATAACTCACACAACACTCACATTGTGCACCTGCGCTGTATGACAGATAACTCACACAACACTCACATTGTGCACCTGCGCTGTATGATAGATAACACACAACGCTTTACATTAATATCAGGTTATTATTATCAGGTATTTGTAGAGCTCCAACAGGTTCCACAGCGCTATGAACATAGGTGGTTTGTAAACATGATTACAGGGATCAAATGGGGAGAGAGAGGGTCCTGCCGAGAGTTGCACTGTTGTAGTTGGCTCTTATGAAGGTGAACTACAAAAAGCTGGGCTCATAGGCTTACGTGCTATGGGGTTTAAGGGGATAGTAGTGGAGATAGGAAGGTTAGTGTAGGTTGCAGTAGAGTCTTCAGGGAGCACTTGAAGCTTTTAAAACTAGGGGAGCTTCTTGTGGAGAGAGGCAGAGAGTTCCATAAGATGGGAGCCAGTCTGGAGAAATCTTGTAGACGGGAATGTGAGGAGGTAACAAGAGAGGAGGAGAGTAGGAGATCATGAGTGGAGTGAAGGGGACGGGTGGGAGAGTATCTGGAGACAAGGAGGCCTATTTATCAAAGGTCTGTCGCCTGATCCGACAGTGCGGATCAGGTCCGACAAACCTC
Source organism: Bombina bombina (assembly GCF_027579735.1). Lineage (NCBI taxonomy): Eukaryota > Metazoa > Chordata > Amphibia > Anura > Bombinatoridae > Bombina > Bombina bombina. Next base: position 1,148,776,431 of record NC_069504.1, read on the forward strand.
GCTGAATGCGGAGAGCAATACGCTCTCTGTATTCAGCATTGCTCCAGCAGCTCTTGTGAGATGCTGGTGCAACGCCACACCCTGCAGATTCGCTGCCAATCGGCTGCAAGCAGGGGGGTGTCAATCAACCCAATCGTACTCGATCAGGTTAAATTGTGGCAATCTCTGTCCGCCTGCTTTAGACCACTGCTTCATAACTTCTGTTTCTGGCGAGTCTGCAGGGTCGCCAGAAACACGGGCCCTCAAGCTCCATTCAGAGCTTGATAAATAAGCCTCAAGGTCTGAGATGTAGGGGGGAGCAATGCAATTGAGGGCTTTGTGTGTCAGTGTGAGAATTTTGTGTTTTACATCACTCACGTTGTGCGCCTGCGCTGTATGACAGATAACACAAAACGTTTACATCACTCACGCATACCTCACAACATTTAAAAATCCAAAAGAGGGTCGGGACAACCTCCCCCTCCGACTGCGCAAATGTGTAATATGTAGTGGGCAGATGCAGGGATGGGTTCTGGGGAGTGGGCTGAGTGGCAGAACATAACACTAATGAAGATGTATTTTATAAAAGTATAAGCACTCTGATAACTGACCACTGGTTAATTTTATAAGCGTTAATTGCTACCACGAGCTCACAGTAGCATTAACCAGCCACTTGTAATGGCTGATTATCGTGTGCCCGTAAATTGGCAAATTTGTCAGTTTTCGGGTGCCCCATAAATTAGTGATCCACTTGTAGTTTGCCCCTATATTATTTCTTGTGCTTCATGTGATTCACATACAAATATTCCGTTAGTAACTCGCTCTTATTGTGATCTTGTTTTGCAGATAATCAGCGGGTTCCAGTTACCGCCCTGCAGCCTCTCTATGGCCAGCACTAACCCGGTGGTGTCGGTTGAGATATTCGGTGTCCCAGCTGATCAGGCAATGAAACAAACTGATGTGAAGAAATGTGACGGTCAGTGATATTTGTGTCACATTTATATTAGGCCCCTCGCTGAGGTCAGCTGTTTCCAGATCAGTAATGCCCCTTACAAAACAATGAGGTTACCCCAAATCACTGGAATTATTATCTCACATGTCAGGTTCATTACTGGTTTAAAATATGAAATATTTTCTTTGCAAGTCTAACAATAGCACATCATTAGCTATTACTGTACATAATCTGTACGCTGCTTTACTTAGCACATCATTAGCTATTACTGTACATAATCTGTACGCTGCTTTACTTAGCACATCATTAGCTATTACTGTACATAATCTGTACGCTGCTTTACTTAGCACATCATTAGCTATTACTGTACATAATCTGTACGCTGCTTTACTTAGCACATCATTAGCTATTACTGTACATAATCTGTACTCTGCTTTACTTAGCACATCATTAGCTATTACTGTACATAATCTGTACGCTGCTTTACTTAGCACATCATTAGCTATTACTGTACATAATCTGTACTCTGCTTTACTTAGCACATCATTAGCTATTACTGTACATAATCTGTACGCTGCTTTACTTAGCACATCATTAGCTATTACTGTACATAATCTGTACGCTGCTTTACTTAGCACATCATTAGCTATTACTGTACATAATCTGTACTCTGCTTTACTTAGCACATCATTAGCTATTACTGTACATAATCTGTACGCTGCTTTACTTAGCACATCATTAGCTATTACTGTACATAATCTGTACGCTGCTTTACTTAGCACATCATTAGCTATTACTGTACATAACCTGTACGCTGCTTTACTTAGCACATCATTAGCTATTACTGTACATTATCTGTACGCTGCTTTACTTAGCACATCATTAGCTATTACTGTACATAATCTGTACTCTGCTTTACTTAGCACATCATTAGCTATTACTGTACATAATCTGTACGCTGCTTTACTTAGCACATCATTAGCTATTACTGTACATAATCTGTACGCTGCTTTACTTAGCACATCATTAGCTATTACTGTACGTAATCTGTACGCTGCTTTATTTAGCACATCATTAGCCATTACTGTACATAATCTGTATGCTGCTTTACTTAGCACATCATTAGCTATTACTGTACATAATCTGTACGCTGCTTTACTTAGCACATCATTAGCTATTACTGTACATAATCTGTACGCTGCTTTACTTAGCACATCATTAGCTATTACTGTACATAATCTGTACGCTGCTTTACTTAGCACATCATTAGCTATTACTGTACATAATCTGTACGCTGCTTTACTTAGCACATCATTAGCTATTACTGTACATAATCTGTACGCTGCTTTACTTAGCACATCATTAGCTATTACTGTATATAATCTGTACTCTACTCTACTTAGCACATCATTAGCTATTACTGTACATAATCTGTACGCTGCTTTACTTAGCACATCATTAGCTATTACTGTACATAATCTGTACGCTGCTTTACTTAGCACATCATTAGCTATTACTGTACATAATCTGTACGCTGCTTTACTTAGCACATCATTAGCTATTACTGTACATAATCTGTACGCTGCTTTACTTAGCACATCATTAGCTATTACTGTATATAATCTGTACTCTACTCTACTTAGCACATCATTAGCTATTACTGTACATAATCTGTACGCTGCTTTACTTAGCACATCATTAGCTATTACTGTACATAATCTGTACTCTGCTTTACTTAGCACATCATTAGCTATTACTGTACATAATCTGTACGCTGCTTTACATCTAATGTCCCTTTAAACAGATAAAATTTCTCATCTTTATTAAATTACTTACAAACACAATTGAATAAAACTCGCACACTCAGCGTTGTCACCTCCTTATCTAGAATTACCGTAGGATTAGTGTGCGTGTGAATTTTTTAAGAAAACCCCAGACGTGGAGAACTTGAGGCCCATTTATCAAGCTCCGTATGGAGCTTGAAGGGCCGTGTTTCTTGCGAGTCTTCAGTCTCGCCAGAAACACCAGTTATGAAGCAGCGGTCTAAAGACCGCTGCTCCATAACCCTGTCTGCCTGGTCTGATGAGGCGGACTGGAATCGCCACAATTCAACCCAAACGAGTACGATCAGGTAGATTGACACCTCCCTGCTGGCGGTCCATTGACCGCGAGTCTGCAGGGGGCGGCATTGCACCAGCAGCTCTTGTGAGCTGCTGGTGCAATGCTGAATACGGAGAGCGTATTGCTCTCCACATTCAGCGATGTCTGTCGGATCAGGTCCGACAGACATATGATAATTCGGCTTCAAAAAGGTAATTTTCCAGCCTCCAGTAGATTTTAAAAGACCTTTATTAATTTCTTACAGGGTCCATTGTAACAACGACGTTTCGAACCTATACCAGGTTCTTAATCATGTTTATAGAATAGTGTGCAGGTGTGTCTTTTATACCTGTCCATTTCCTATAAGATTACACAACAGTGCCATCATGTGGTCAAAATTTAAAATTACAAGTGATAAATAAAAAACTTGAGTTATTCAGCTTCTTGTGCATATCAAATTGAATTTTTAAGCTAGTTACCCTCTTTTTCTTAATTTTTATCACATGCAACATTAAAACCAAATTTTACTATATTTACAAATAAAACCTATACACATAAGATATTGGAATCATATTAGCTACTACAGATAAATGCTACAGTTATCAATTAGAAAAATAATGACCATTCAAAATCTTTATTCAAACCTTCAGGTATCATGGTGTTTAACTTATTAATCCAAAACATCTCCCTTCTTTTGAGCAATTGGTCTCTGTCACCTCCCCTCCTGGGTCTGTCAACTTGCTCAATGACTTGAAATCTCAGTTGACTGATGTTATGACCCATGGAGAGGAAGTGACAGGAAACAGGTGCCTCTGTATTTTTATTCCTGATGTTGGATTTATGTTCAGTGATTCTTGTTCTTACTTCCCTACTAGTTTCACCTATATAAATCCTGGCACACGGACATTTAATGAGGTATATAGAGTATGTGCTTCTACATGTTAGGTATTTTTTGATTGGATATTTAGTCCCCCTAATAGGGTGGAAAAATTCTTTCCCCTTTATTATGGAGCTGCAATGGCTACAATGTAGGCAAGGATAACAACCTCTATTGTCAGGTCCTATTGATGTTTGAATGCTTTTCTTTTTGCTACCAATATCTGCTCTTACTAGTAAATCTCTCAGGTTCTTGGTTTTTTTGTAAGCCACAATAGGTATATTTTTAAAATCTTCAACTTGAGGATTGCATTCTCGAAGTATGTGCCAGTGTTTATTAATGATGTGTGAAATTTTAGATCCTAAAGTATTGTATTGAGTTACAAAAACCATTCTGTTTTCTTTTGTTTTGTTTTTTGTATTACAATCTTCCTTATCTTTGCAGTACTCTAATTGTTTTGTGATTAGTTCTTCTGGGTATCCTCTTCTTTTAAATTTTTCTGCCATTTCTTTTAATCTTATATCACATTTCTTTTTGTCAGTAACTATTCTTTTTACTCTTTTAAATTGACCTTGGGGTATGGCTTCTATTGTTTTTTTAGAGTGGAAGCTATCGTATTGTAATACTTTATTTTTGTCTGTGGGTTTCACATATAGATCTGTTTTTAGGAAACCTTGTTCTTTATATACAAAAGTGTCTAAAAATGCTACTCCTGTATCTTCAACGTTAAGAGTAAATTTTAAGCCTGTAACAGATGAATTAAGGTGCTCAACAAACTGCCATAGGCTCTCAGTGTCGCCCCACCATACGCCAAATATGTCATCCACAAATCTCCACCATGCTGCACCATATTGAAGAAATAATGGATTTGAGTATACAAATTTCTCTTCTATGTGGGACATAAAAATATTGGCATATGTTGGGGCGACACTGGAGCCCATCGCAGTACCTTGTTTTTGCAAATAAAAGGTGTCTTGGAATAGGAAATAATTTTGATATAGAATAACAGACAATAAGTCTGTCAAAAACTGTATTTCTTTCTCAGTGTATTTGTTATTTACTTTTAATGTGTTTGTTACTGCCTCAATGCCACTGGTGTGCTTTATGGAAGTATATAAACTAGTGACGTCTAGTGTATATAGGATGCATTTATCTCCAATTGGTCCAATATCTTTTAGTTTCTCAAGGAAATCATTGGTGTCTTTTAGGTAAGAAGATGTTTCTAACAAAAAGGGCTGTAACACTTTATCTAAGAAGGTTGCAATTTTAGAAAAAATGGAATTTACTCCTGCCACTATTGGGCGGCCTGGGGGTTTAAATTTGTCTTTATGTATTTTGGGTGAAGCATAAATTACAGGTCTTACTGGGTTTTTTTCTATTAGACACTCTTTAAATTCACTAGTGATAATGCCATTCTTGACTGCTATATTGGTAATGTGTTCTATTTCTTTATTTATTTGCATTGTGGGATCTCCAGTTAGTGCTTCATATACTGTAGTATCATTTAATTGTTTTAGAATTTCATTTACATAATCTGTTTTGTTTAGTAGCACTACTGCCCCGCCCTTATCTGCCTCCTTTATTATGATTTCTTTGTTGTTTTGTAATTTGTTGATGGCTTCTTGCTGTTTCTTATCAATTTGTACTAATTCTCTTTTTCTGTTTCTTTTTAATAAATTTTTTATTTCTTTTTGAACTAATTTTGCAAATGTAGCTACACTATGTTGGGTTGGTGGGTTAAATTTACTCTTACCTTTGATCCCATATATCCCTGGATTATTAAATTTAGTGTCCTTATTGATACTGTCTTTTGCCATTATAACAGGTATTTCTGTCATACTAGTGAGTGTAGAGAAATGTACCTTGAGTTTTAGTTTTCTAAAAAATCTCTCTAAATCTTGTTCTATGACAAATTCATCATGCATATTGGATACACAATATGATAAACCTTTATTTAAAATGTTGTATTCTGTTTCTGATAAGGTGTAATTAGAAATGTTATGGACTAAATCATCCTCTGTGGTTTCTTTATTATGATATGACTCAGTATTGCTTTTAACCATAGTTTTACCATTGGATTCAGTGGATATTTTCTTAAATTTTAAGGTGCTGATGCCTTCAGTAGTGTCCCTTACTAAAGTGCTTTCTGCATAAAAAGTGCTATTCAAGTTTAAAGTGCTAACCTTGTTATCAGTATTAACTACTAACGTGTTATCTAATTCTAAAGTGTCTGTGTCTTTAACAAAATTACTTTCTAAAGTGTTAACATTAATTGAATCAGAATTGCTTTTTCCATTGTGAATTATTTTAACATTCAAAGACTTTTTGTTAGTGCTAGTGCTGATTAAAAACTGATTAAAGAGGTGGAAAAATCGACACAGGAATATCGAAAACAACTAGAGAGCCGCAAAAGATCAAAATTCATACGAGATGAACAAGACTACTCATCTGGTAACGTCTACAAGTGGCGCCAGAGAAGCAGCAATCAAAGGCATCCTAATGCTGACATCAAAGATCGAAGGAAAGAAGCCAGAAAACGCCCGGCTCAGGAAGACATCAGCGGTAGTGGTTCAGAATCGTCTGCCGGTTTTTTAACCGAGGATTCAGACGTAGATCACACCGCGCCGGGCGCAAGCATCGGAAGAGGCGCATACTATTCGACGTCACAACCGGAGCGCCAGAGAGCCAAACGGACGAAAGGATACCAGCGGGGGCAATACCGCTACTGAGTAGCGAGGCAGAACCATCAGGCACATCTAATGAAGCAGACAAAGTCGATAGACAGACAGAACCTCCCCAACAAAAAGAAAACACCGGTGAAATGGCATCCGAGAACCAAGAAAACATTCTCCTAACAACATATACGGAACAAACAAGGCACAGTAAGAAAATGACACAAGAACACATGAACAATATGGGTAAAGTAAATGTACCTAAACATACAGTGTATAGACATTCTAGAGAGACAATTCAACAAAAACATGATGGACAGTTTAATGAAATGTATGATATGATCAAAGATTCTGTATATTGCTCTAACATTCACAATGGTAATTTAAGCACTAGCACTAACAAAAAGTCTTTGAATGTTAAAATAATTCACAATGGAAAAAGCAATTCTGATTCAATTAATGTTAACACTTTAGAAAGTAATTTTGTTAAAGACACAGACACTTTAGAATTAGATAACACGTTAGTAGTTAATACTGATAACAAGGTTAGCACTTTAAACTTGAATAGCACTTTTTATGCAGAAAGCACTTTAGTAAGGGACACTACTGAAGGCATCAGCACCTTAAAATTTAAGAAAATATCCACTGAATCCAATGGTAAAACTATGGTTAAAAGCAATACTGAGTCATATCATAATAAAGAAACCACAGAGGATGATTTAGTCCATAACATTTCTAATTACACCTTATCAGAAACAGAATACAACATTTTAAATAAAGGTTTATCATATTGTGTATCCAATATGCATGATGAATTTGTCATAGAACAAGATTTAGAGAGATTTTTTAGAAAACTAAAACTCAAGGTACATTTCTCTACACTCACTAGTATGACAGAAATACCTGTTATAATGGCAAAAGACAGTATCAATAAGGACACTAAATTTAATAATCCAGGGATATATGGGATCAAAGGTAAGAGTAAATTTAACCCACCAACCCAACATAGTGTAGCTACATTTGCAAAATTAGTTCAAAAAGAAATAAAAAATTTATTAAAAAGAAACAGAAAAAGAGAATTAGTACAAATTGATAAGAAACAGCAAGAAGCCATCAACAAATTACAAAACAACAAAGAAATCATAATAAAGGAGGCAGATAAGGGCGGGGCAGTAGTGCTACTAAACAAAACAGATTATGTAAATGAAATTCTAAAACAATTAAATGATACTACAGTATATGAAGCACTAACTGGAGATCCCACAATGCAAATAAATAAAGAAATAGAACACATTACCAATATAGCAGTCAAGAATGGCATTATCACTAGTGAATTTAAAGAGTGTCTAATAGAAAAAAACCCAGTAAGACCTGTAATTTATGCTTCACCCAAAATACATAAAGACAAATTTAAACCCCCAGGCCGCCCAATAGTGGCAGGAGTAAATTCCATTTTTTCTAAAATTGCAACCTTCTTAGATAAAGTGTTACAGCCCTTTTTGTTAGAAACATCTTCTTACCTAAAAGACACCAATGATTTCCTTGAGAAACTAAAAGATATTGGACCAATTGGAGATAAATGCATCCTATATACACTAGACGTCACTAGTTTATATACTTCCATAAAGCACACCAGTGGCATTGAGGCAGTAACAAACACATTAAAAGTAAATAACAAATACACTGAGAAAGAAATACAGTTTTTGACAGACTTATTGTCTGTTATTCTATATCAAAATTATTTCCTATTCCAAGACACCTTTTATTTGCAAAAACAAGGTACTGCGATGGGCTCCAGTGTCGCCCCAACATATGCCAATATTTTTATGTCCCACATAGAAGAGAAATTTGTATACTCAAATCCATTATTTCTTCAATATGGTGCAGCATGGTGGAGATTTGTGGATGACATATTTGGCGTATGGTGGGGCGACACTGAGAGCCTATGGCAGTTTGTTGAGCACCTTAATTCATCTGTTACAGGCTTAAAATTTACTCTTAACGTTGAAGATACAGGAGTAGCATTTTTAGACACTTTTGTATATAAAGAACAAGGTTTCCTAAAAACAGATCTATATGTGAAACCCACAGACAAAAATAAAGTATTACAATACGATAGCTTCCACTCTAAAAAAACAATAGAAGCCATACCCCAAGGTCAATTTAAAAGAGTAAAAAGAATAGTTACTGACAAAAAGAAATGTGATATAAGATTAAAAGAAATGGCAGAAAAATTTAAAAGAAGAGGATACCCAGAAGAACTAATCACAAAACAATTAGAGTACTGCAAAGATAAGGAAGATTGTAATACAAAAAACAAAACAAAAGAAAACAGAATGGTTTTTGTAACTCAATACAATACTTTAGGATCTAAAATTTCACACATCATTAATAAACACTGGCACATACTTCGAGAATGCAATCCTCAAGTTGAAGATTTTAAAAATATACCTATTGTGGCTTACAAAAAAACCAAGAACCTGAGAGATTTACTAGTAAGAGCAGATATTGGTAGCAAAAAGAAAAGCATTCAAACATCAATAGGACCTGACAATAGAGGTTGTTATCCTTGCCTACATTGTAGCCATTGCAGCTCCATAATAAAGGGGAAAGAATTTTTCCACCCTATTAGGGGGACTAAATATCCAATCAAAAAATACCTAACATGTAGAAGCACATACTCTATATACCTCATTAAATGTCCGTGTGCCAGGATTTATATAGGTGAAACTAGTAGGGAAGTAAGAACAAGAATCACTGAACATAAATCCAACATCAGGAATAAAAATACAGAGGCACCTGTTTCCTGTCACTTCCTCTCCATGGGTCATAACATCAGTCAACTGAGATTTCAAGTCATTGAGCAAGTTGACAGACCCAGGAGGGGAGGTGACAGAGACCAATTGCTCAAAAGAAGGGAGATGTTTTGGATTAATAAGTTAAACACCATGATACCTGAAGGTTTGAATAAAGATTTTGAATGGTCATTATTTTTCTAATTGATAACTGTAGCATTTATCTGTAGTAGCTAATATGATTCCAATATCTTATGTGTATAGGTTTTATTTGTAAATATAGTAAAATTTGGTTTTAATGTTGCATGTGATAAAAATTAAGAAAAAGAGGGTAACTAGCTTAAAAATTCAATTTGATATGCACAAGAAGCTGAATAACTCAAGTTTTTTATTTATCACTTGTAATTTTAAATTTTGACCACATGATGGCACTGTTGTGTAATCTTATAGGAAATGGACAGGTATAAAAGACACACCTGCACACTATTCTATAAACATGATTAAGAACCTGGTATAGGTTCGAAACGTCGTTGTTACAATGGACCCTGTAAGAAATTAATAAAGGTCTTTTAAAATCTACTGGAGGCTGGAAAATTACCTTTTTGAAATTGATATTGGGGTTTGGCTAACCCTTTCCTGTGCCCCTGTTTGAAAAGGAGCTGTCTCTCATCACTTATTTATATGATAATTCGGCCTCATAGTATTAGCAGCTAGAAGTAAGCTTTAATGAATCTATCTCAGGATCATGCTCTGGCAGTTGAGGGGTTAAAGTGCAGTGTGTTACAATAGATGTACAAATAACCTGAGGATGATGCACATGGCGTTAACTTCACATATTATTTGAGAATAAATTTCCCTTTTCTCTCTGACACCACAAAACTGATAGAGATTATTATTATTCGCTGTGGGTCACAGAGCTTTTGTTCCATTTACCTCTCGCTCTGCTCGTTTCAGCAAATATTAGTTGTTCCCTTTGTGCAAATGTGCTGAGCTCCAGCAGAGACATAAGGGGGGCAGCAATTAGTTCTGACAGTCACTATAATGTAGCTCTCTCTTTTACTGTGTCACAGAATCTACATAACACCAGAGTACCCTTTCTTATATAAAATCACAGCCTCTGTCCTTTACATAACACCAGAGTCTCCTCTTATATAAAATCATAGCCTCCGTCCTCTACAAAACACCAGAGTCTCCTCTCTTATATAAAATCATAGCCTCCGTCCTCTACATAACACCAGAGTACCCTCTCTTATATAAAATCACAGCCTCTGTCCTTTACATAACACCAGAGTCTCCTCTTATATAAAATCATAGCCTCCGTCCTCTACATAACACCAGAGTACCCTCTCTTATATAAAATCACAGCCTCTGTCCTTTACATAACACCAGAGTCTCCTCTTATATAAAATCATAGCCTCCGTCCTCTACATAACACCAGAGTCTACTCTTATATAAAATCTTAGCCTCCGTCCTCTACATAACACCAGAGTACCCTCTCTTATATAAAATCACAGCCTCCGTCCTTTACATAACACCAGAGTCTCCTCTCTTATATAAAATCATAGCCTCCATCCTCTACATAACACCAGAGTCTCCTCTTATATAAAATCATAGCCTCTGTCCTCTACATAACACCAGAGTCTCCTCTTATATAAAATCATTGCCTCTGTCCTCTACATTACACCAGAGTCTGTCCTCTACATAACACCAGATTGGAACAGTCAATAGAATGCAAGCTCAATCCTATTGGCTGATTGCATCAGCCAATAGGATTTTTCCTACCTTAATTCCCATTGGCTGATAGAATTCTATCAGCCAATCGGAATTCAAGGGACGCCATCTTGGATGACGTAATTTAAAGGAATATTAATTAGTCGGGTAGTCGTCGGCCTGGAAGGATGCTCCACGTCGGATGTCTTGAAGATGGACCCGCTCCACTCCGGATGGATGAAAATAGAAGATGCCGTCTGGATGAAGATTTCTGCCCGTCTGGAGGACCTCTTCTTCCCGGCTTGGATGAAGACTTCTGCCCGTCTAGAGGACCACTTCTCCCCGGCTTCATTGAGGACTTCGGCCCGGTTGGGTGAAGACTTCTCAAGGTAGGGTGATCTTCAGGGGGTTATTGTTAGGTTTTTTAAGGGGGGATTGGGTGGGTTTTAGAGTAGGGTTGGTTGTGTGCGTGGTGGGTTTTAATGTGGGGTATTGTATTTTTTTTTACAGGTAAAGAGCTGATTACTTTGGGGCAATGTAATTTAGTATAGGGTAGGGCTTTTTATTATTTTGGGGGGCTTTTTTATTTTATTAGGGGGATTAAATTAGGTATAATTAGTTTAAAATTCTTGTAATTATTTTATTATTTTCTGTAATTTAGTGGGTTATTTTTTGTACTTTAGTTAATTTTATTTAATTGTAATTAATTTATTTTAATTTAGGTAATTAATTTAATTATAGTGTAGTGTTAGGTGTAATTGTAACTTAGGTTAGGTTTTATTTTACAGGTACTTTTGTATTTATTTTAACTAGGTAGCTATTAAATAGTTAATAACTATTCTACCTAGTTAAAATAAATACAAAGTTGCCTGTAAAAGAAAAATAAACCCTGAGACAGCTACAATGTAACTGTTAGTTATATTGTAGCTATCTTAGGGTTTATTTTACAGGTAAGTATTTATTTTTAAATAGGAATAATTTAGTTAATAATAGTAATTTTATTTAGATTAATTAAAATAATATTTAAGTTAGGGGGGTGTTAGGGTTAGGGTTAGACTTAGGTTTAGGGGTTAATAACTTTAATATAGTGGCGGCGGTGTATTGGGTAGCAGGATAGGGGTTAATAACTTTAATGTAGGGGGCGGCAGTGTAGGGGGGGCAGGATAGGGGTTAATAACTTTAATGTAGGGGGCAGTGGGGTCCGGGAGCGGCGGTTTAGGGGTTTAAACATTTTATTTAGTTGCGGCGGGGTCTGGGAGCGGCGGTTTAGGGGTTAATATGTATAATGTAGGTGGCAGCGGTGTAGGGGGGGCAGATTAGGGGTGTTTAGACTCGGGGTACATGTTAGGGTGTTAGGTGTAGACACTTCCCATAGGAATCAATGGGATATCGGGCAGCAGCGAACATAAGCTTTCGCTGCTGTCAGACTTCCATTGATTCCTATGGGATCCGCCACCTCCAGGGCGGCGGATTGAAAACAGGTACGCTGGGCCGGAATAGTGGCGAGCGTACCTGGTTGTTCTTTGATAACTACCAAAAGTAGTCAGATTGTGCCGAACTTGCGTTCGGAACATCTGGAGTGACGTAAGCATCGATCTGTGTCGGACTGAGTCTGGCGGATCGTATGTTACATCACTAAATTCTACTTTTTCCAGTCTGTAGGGCTTGATAACTATGGCGAATCAGCCTCGCCACAAATACGCTACGGAATTCCAGCATATTTGCGGTTGACGGCTTGATAAATAGAGGCCTGTGAGTCAGCAGCCTGTCTCCTCATCTTGGGCTTTCAAAAATGAAGCTTCTGTGCAACAGATTTGCAAGGCTGCAACTTGGTCCTCTGCATACTTTTTCCAAATTTTCCAAATTTGATACTTTTGCCTCGGCTGAAGCCTCTTTTGGGAAAAAGGTTCTTCAAGTGGTGGTGCCTTCTGTTTAGGTCTGCCTGGCTTGTTCTCCCTTCCTATTCATTCCGTGTCCTCTAGCTTGGGTATTGGTACCCAGTAGTAATTTTAATGATGTTGTGGACTCTCCATACAAAACAAAACTTACTTTATGCTTATCTAATTAATTTCCTTCCGGATATGGAGAGTACATGACCCCACCCTTAATTAAGACAGTTCTACACCTCTACACCTTTGTGTTATTCCTTTTTCCATTTCCCTTCGGTCGAATGACTGGGGATTATGGGTAGGGCAGTGACAACAGCTTTGCTGTGGTGCTCTTTGCCTCCTCCTGCTGGCCTGGAGTGATATTCCCACTAAAAATTGGAATGACGTTGTGGACTCTCCATATCCGGAAAGAAAGAAACTTATCGGATAAGCATACATTTTTGTTTTCTAACCTTATATTGTAGTCCTCTATGACTGATTTCTAGCCTTATATTGTAGTCCTCTATGACTGATTTCTATACTTACATTGTAGTCCTCTATGACTGATTTATATCCTTACATTTCAATCCTCTAACTCATTTCTAGCCTTACATTGCAGTCCTCTATGGCTGATGTTTAGCCTTACACTGCAGTCCTCTATGACTGATTTCTATCCTTACACTGCAGTCCTCTATAACTCATTTCTAGCCTTACATTGTAGTCCTCTATGGCTGATTTCTATCCTTACATTGTAGTCCTCTATGGCTGATTTCTATCCTTACATTGTAGTCCTCTATCACTGATTTCTATCCTTACATTGTAGTCCTCTATGACTAATTTCTAGACTTACAATGTAGACCTCTATGACTCATTTCTAACCTTACATTGCAGTCCTCTATGGCTGATTTCTATACATACATTGCAGTCCTCTATGACTAATTTCTAGCCTTACATTGCTGTCCTCTTTGACTGATTTCTATCATTATATTACAGTCCTCTCTGGCTTATATCTATTCTTACATTGTAGTACTCTATGACTGATTTCTATCCTTATATTACAGACCTCTATGACTGATTTCTAGCCTTACATTGTAGTCCTCTGACTGATTTCAAGTCTTACATTGTAGTCCTCTAATACTTATTTCTAGCCTTACATTGTATTCCTCTAATAATGATTCCTACCCTTACATTGTAGTCCTCTAATGCTGATTTCTAGACTTACATTGTAGTCCTTTATGACTAATTTCTAGCCTTACATTGCTGTCCTCTTTGACTGATTTCTATCATTATATTACAGTCCTCTCTGGCTTATATCTATTCTTACATTGTAGTACTCTATGACTGATTTCTATCCTTATATTACAGACCTCTATGACTGATTTCTAGCCTTACATTGTTGTCCTCTAATAATGATTCCTACCCTTACATTGTAGTCCTCTAATGCTGATTTCTAGACTTACATTGTAGTCCTTTATGACTATTTTTTAGCAGTACATTGTAGTGCTCTATGGCTGATTTCTATCCTTACATTGTATTCCTCTATGGCTGATTTCTAGCCTTACTTTGCAGTCCTCTATGACTGATTTCTAGACTTACTTTGTATTCCTTGATGACTCATTTCTAGCCTTACATTGCAGTCTTTTATGGCTGATTTCTAGCCTTAAGGCAGACAGGTAGTAAACTAAGCGCTGTAGGGTCCTAATGCTCTCCTCCTGGATAGTCCCCTAGCGGACTGACAGAGACAGAATGTGTGTGAGGTGAAGGGAGCGCTAAAAGCTTAATAGGATAGGGATGTAATTGGCATATGGCTGAGACAGGATGTGAGATACCGAAGTCTAAAAATTTAATAAAATTCCATACAATATATAGTATACAATATACACAATTAATAAAATTACAATATATGATAACATGGATCCATGATATAAATGTTAAAATACAAATTAAAAACAATGGTTAAACAGACCTAAATGAGTATACTAACAGTATACCAATAACAGTATAGGTGCACCATACAATGATAGATTAAAACAGATAAGGTATAGAATGATATAAATGTCCAAAAAAAAGTCAATTTCTACAAGTGTCTATTAAGTGTTCTCCACTAAAAAATCTGTTAACTAATTCCAAAGAAAATCCAATAGTTCAATAAATTCCAAAAAATCCAAAAATCGATCCAAAAAATAGCAAACTGCAGATTTGTGTCCACAAAGATAGTCGAAATAGTCAATATAAAATAAATCCGTGTAGTAGTGGGTATCCAAAGTTCAAAAAACAATGTGTAAATAATCCGTGCAAATGATCTGTGGGAAAAATCGTTATATAAAAATAGTTATATAAAAAGGGGGTATACAATAAATCGTGCTTTCAAAATGGATATAAGGTGCTACCAAAAAAAGGTGGTAGTTAAAAGCTAGTGTCAGATAGATGAAGTGTGTACAAAAACAGATTTAGTGCCGGTGACTAAATTATATTTTCCATATAGAGATTTGAAAAGTTCCTGTACCTGTAAAAAAACGAAAAGAACACAATGGTGCAATAAAGTTTTTACACTTAACAAATGATAGAAAAAAAGCTTACCAGTATGTCTGGGTCTATGCGTTTCGGCCTCTAACAAGGCCTTTCTCAAGACTATAATGTATATGAATAGACTGGAAGCTTATATATGGTGCAAAGTGTTGTGATTGGTCATTAATTTGGCGCCAAAATCTTATGGAAAACCTCTTCCTGTTAGTCCTTGTGAATCATGGGTAATGGTTCATATTTACATAAAAAATGCTTTTTAACCCTAGTGATTAATATATATTTGTTTGATCTGTTGTGACCATTGTTTCTAGTGAACCTTTCTCCATATAGGCTTTTCTACACAATCTTACTGATGTGATATTTTTTATTATTTGTTACCGTCATTGGTATCTACTACTTCCGGTTTCGGCATTTTTGTTTCCTGTTGTTGTTACTTATCTCACTTCCGGTTTCGGGAATGGCGTCTTACGCGTCACTTCCGGTTTCAGAATGTAAACAGTTTTCGTTTATTTATATGTCAATTCTTCCTGTTGTTGTTACTTATCTCACTTCCGGTTTCGGGAATGGCATCTTACGCGTCACTTCCGGTTTCGGAATGTAACCAATTTTGATTTATTTATGTGTCAATTCTCGGGTATTAGTGATAAAGGCTGTTGTGAGAGCTTATTTTTATTTTATATTAGTTCTTAGTTGTGTCAGCAAAGTGGATTGTTAGTAAGCCCAAAATGTTATTATCCAATAGTGAGATATTTGTAAACTATCTCGCTAGTTTTAAACACATTTAAATAGATTAATATTTCTAAATGTCATCTCTTCCTGTTGTTTAGACTCATTGTATAACCTTCAGTATCAATGTATCTTAAATAATCTTTTTGAAGTGGGGTACTTGTTAGAAACACAGAGTAATTGTTAATTTGAGGGGAAATATTCTAATAGCAGATGTTAGCGTCATGAAAAGGCTCGAAGGGAGTGTATAAGGAATATGCAAACAGTCAGGTCCTATATTAAACGTTTTTACTCATCGTCTGAAGTGGTATTTGTAAAACTGTTTAAATAATTTACCAAGTATATAAAGTTAGCTATATCAGTGTTGTGTATTAGAGGATATGTTTCCATATTCTTAGCTGTAGAGAAACCTTATAGCGGTTATATGTAATAGAGATTCAATCCTTTCTAGTAAATCAGTGTACATTGATGGCATTGGTGCACGGATATATTGTATATTTGAGCTAATCTTCGGAATCTAGTATGTGTACAATATCTAAGTTAAAAATGATTATGATAAAAATAATTATAATAAAAATAATGATAGATAAAAACTCGTCTTGTAATTGTATTCTTAAAAAATATATATTCTTAAAGAGTATATATATATATATTATCTTAAGGGATAATAACATATATGATAAAAGTTCCAAAAATCTTCAAAATGTCTGAAACGTCTCATCTAAAAAGTCACATATAAAACCTTGTTAATTTTAAAAAAACTTGTGTATATTAAGAGCAAAGTTACTAATTTCCTAAAAACATCTTTCAACCACAGTGGATCAAGGCTAAGTTAGTGTATGTATGTGCCTTCTCCTGCTTTGAAGTGATGAGTGTAGTAGGCCGTCTTAAAGGGGACTAAAATAGGGATATGATGGAAAAATTGTATCAGATATAATGTATTCCTTGGTGTATCATATAGTCTATCTTTTTGTCTTTTTTCTAATTAAAAAGCTAGTGTGATAACACATGCAATCAAGTAATAAATAGGATAAAAGATAGTGTAAAGGATACTATAAAACTGAAATTATAATTTAAATTTTCTTAGTCCTTTCTCAGGGATAATAGGTGTGACAAATCTTCTTTCTGATTAAGACCCTTAGGGAAGAGGCAGTCTAAGATGAAGATCCATTTGGACTCATTATATAATAGTTTTTTCTCATGGTTGCCCCCTCTCCAATCATGTTTGACCTTCTCTATTCCAAAGTATTTTAGGTCTTTTAGATTACCTCCATGTTTTGTTGAGAAATGTTTGTATAACGGAGTTTCCGTATTGTTTTTCTCGATACACAATATATGCTCTCTGATTCTGTCTTTGAGAGTTCTTGAAGTTTGACCCACATATTGTAGGCCGCAAGTACAAGAGATTACATATATTACACTTCTATCGCAACATCTAATGAGATCTCGAATCTTGTGTTGTTCTCTCTTGTGGTGAGAAGTGAATTTGTTAGTTTTTAAACCGTTCTTGCATGCCTTACAACTCGGACACGGGAAGAAACCCCTTACTGTTTTCCCTTGATAATCTGTTATATTTAAGGTCTTATCCCTTGGAATACTGGGAGCCAGCATATTTTTAAAATTGTTTGCTTTCCTATAGATAAACCTTGGGTTTGGTATGAGTTTCTCACCTATTACATCGTCCTCCTTTAATACTCTCCAATGTTTCCTGACAATCTTTTCGATGATGTGTTTGTTGGCACAATACTCGGTGATCATAGGCACATCGATAGTATTTTCATCTGTTCTTGATGTTTGTTTCATTTTATATTTTATAAGATTATTTCTGTCGATGTTACATACTTCTTCTATTTTCTCTTCTATGATCTCTTTGTCATAACCTCTATCCACGAACTTTTGCTTCAATATGTTTGCTTGTTCCTCCCATTTACGTGGGTTGGAACAGTTCTTTCTCACTCTTAGCAATTGTCCCTTTGGGATATTTGCTTTCCAGATTTGGTGGTGGCAACTCATACTGTGTATATAGTTGTTGCAATCGACCACCTTGAAGAAGGTCGATGTCTCAATCTGACCATCAATAATTTCTATTGATAGATCAAGGAAATTGATTTTAGTCGAGCTGTGTTAATATGTGAATTTTAGATTCATTTCATTTTTGTTCATCACGTCAAAAGTGTACTCTAGGTCCTCTAATGAGCCTTTCCAGATTATCAATATATCATCGATATATCTTGAGTAGAGGACCAGGTCCGCGCCGGCTGGGCATGAGTCCCAGAAGATCTGTTCCCATTTTCCCATATATAGATTCGCATAGCTCGGCGCGAACCTGGTCCCCATCGCTGTGCCGCACATTTATTTGTAGAATTTCCTGTCGTAACAAAAGTAATTGTGGCATAAGATAAATCTTATGCTATCCAGTATGAACTTTTGTTGATCCTCTGGAACTTCTTGGTCTTTCTTGAGAAATGACTCCACCGCATCCATGCCCTTTTCAATATCCGTGTCCTCTAGCTTGGGTATTGGTACCCAGTAGTAATTTTAATGACGTTGTGGACTCTCCATACAAAACAAAACTTACTTTATGCTTATCTAATTAATTTCCTTCCAGATATGGAGAGTACATGACCCCACCCTTAATTAAGACAGTTCTACACCTCTACACCTTTGTGTTATTCCTTTTTCCATTTCCCTTCGGTCGAATGACTGGGGATTATGGGTAGGGCAGTGACAACAGCTTTGCTGTGGTGCTCTTTGCCTCCTCCTGCTGGCCTGGAGTGATATTCCCACTAAAAATTGGAATGACGTTGTGGACTCTCCATATCCGGAAAGAAAGAAACTTATCGGATAAGCATACATTTTTGTTTTCTAACCTTATATTGTAGTCCTCTATGACTGATTTCTATACTTACATTGTAGTCCTCTATGACTGATTTATATCCTTACATTTCAATCCTCTAACTCATTTCTAGCCTTATATTGCAGTCCTCTATGGCTGATGTTTAGCCTTACACTGCAGTCCTCTATGACTGATTTCTATCCTTACACTGCAGTCCTCTATAACTCATTTCTAGCCTTACATTGTAGTCCTCTATGGCTGATTTCTATCCTTACATTGTAGTCCTCTATCACTGATTTCTATCCTTACATTGCAGTCCTCTATGACTAATTTCTAGACTTACAATTTAGACCTCTATGACTCATTTCTAACCTTACATTGCAGTCCTCTATGGCTGATTTCTATACATACATTGCAGTCCTCTATGACTAATTTCTAGCCTTACATTGCTGTCCTCTTTGACTGATTTCTATCATTATATTACAGTCCTCTATGGCTTATATCTATTCTTACATTGTATTCCTCTATGACTGATTTCTATCCTTATATTACAGACCTCTATGACTGATTTCTAGCCTTACATTGTAGTCCTCTATGACTGATTTCAAGTCTTACATTGTAGTCCTCTAATACTTATTTCTAGCCTTACATTGTATTCCTCTAATAATGATTCCTACCCTTACATTGTAGTCCTCTAATGCTGATTTCTAGACTTACATTGTACTCCTTTATGACTATTTTTTAGCAGTACATTGTAGTGCTCTATGGCTGATTTCTATCCTTACATTGTATTCCTCTATGGCTGATTTCTAGCCTTACTTTGCAGTCCTCTATGACTGATTTCTAGACTTACTTTGTATTCCTTGATGACTCATTTCTAGCCTTACATTGCACTCTTTTATGGCTGATTTCTATCCTTATATTGCAGTCCTCTATGACTCATTTCTAGACTTACATTGTAGTCCTCTATGTCTGATTTCTAGCCTTACATTGTAGTCCTCTGACTGATTTATATCCTTACATTGTAGTCCTCTATGATTCATTTCTAGTCTTACATTGTAATCCTCTATCAATAATTTCTAGCATTACATTGCAGTCCTCTATGGCTTATTTCTATCCTTACATTGCAGTCCTCTATGACTGATTTTTAGCCCTACATTGCTTTCCTCTATGACTGATTTCTATCCCTATGTTACAGTCCTCTATGACTTATTTCTATTCTTACATTGTAGTCCTCTATGACTGATTTATATAATTATATTACAGTCCTCTATGACTCATTTATAGCCTTACATTGTAGTCCTCTATGACTGATTTATATTCTTACATTACAATCCTCTATGATTAATTTCTAGCCTTTCATTGTAGTTCTATATGACTGATTTAAAGTCTTACATTGTAGTCCTCTAATACTTATTTCTAGCCTTACATTGTAGTCCTCTAATACTGATTTCTAGCCTTACATTGCAGTCCACTAATACTGATTTCTATACTTACATTGTAGTCCTCTATGACTGATTTATATCCTTACATTTCAATCCTCTAACTCATTTCTAGCCTTATATTGCAGTCCTCTATGGCTGATGTTTAGCCTTACACTGCAGTCCTCTATGACTGATTTCTATCCTTACACTGCAGTCCTCTATGACTGATTTCTAGCCTTACATTGTAGTCCTCTATGGCTGATTTCTATCCTTACATTGTAGTCCTCTATGGCTGATTTCTATCCTTACATTGTAGTCCTCTATGGCTGATTTCTATCCTTACATTGCAGTCCTCTATGACTAATTTCTAACCTTACATTGCAGTCCTCTATGGCTGATTTCTATACATACATTGCAGTCCTCTATGACTAATTTCTAGCCTTACATTGCTGTCCTCTTTGACTGATTTATATAATTATATTACAGTCCTCTATGACTCATTTATAGCCTTACATTGTAGTCCTCTATGACTGATTTGTATTCTTACATTACAATCCTCTATGACTCATTTATAGCCTTTCATTGTAGTTCTATATGACTGATTTAAAGTCTTACATTGTAGTCCTCTATGACTCATTTCTAGCCTTACATTGCAGTCCTCTATGACTGATTTCTAGCCTTACATTGCAGTCCACTAATACGGATTTCTAGCCTTACATTGTAGTCCTCTATGACTGATTTTTAGCCTTACATTGCAGTCCTCTAATACTGATTTCTAGACTTACATTGTAGTACTCTATGGCTGATTTCTATCCTTACATTGTATTCCTCTATGGCTCATTTCTAGTCTTACATTGTATTCCTCTATGGCTGATTTCTAGCCTTACATTGTATTCCTCTATGGCTGATTTCTAGCCTTACATTGCAGTCCTCTATGACTGATTTCTCGATTTATATTGTAGTTTGTTGCTAGAGTCTATACATGAGTTGTGCTCTTCTTGTTGCTAGAGTCTATACATGAGTTGTCTTCTTGTTGCTAGAGTCTATACATAAGTAGTTGTCTTCTTGCTTCTAGAATCTATACATGAGTTGTGCTCTTCTTGTTGCTAGAGTCTATGAATGAGTTGTGCTCTTCTTGTTGCTAGAGTCTATACATAAGTACTTCTTGTTTCTAGAGTCTGTATATGAGTTGTGCTTTTCTTGTCGCTAGAGTATATACGTAAGTACTTCTTGTTGCTAGAGTCTATACATAAGTACTTCTTGTTGCTAGAGTATATACATAAGTACTTCTTATTGGTAGAGTCTATACATGAGTTTTGCTCTTCTTGTTGCTAGAGTCTATACATGAGTTGTGCTCTTCTTGTTGCTAGAGTCTATACATAAGTTGTGCTTTTCTTATTGCTAGAGTCTATACATAAATTTTGCTCTTCTTGTTACTAGACAGGTGTGTCAGGGTATTTGTGAATGTCAGTAGATATTACATATATATGTAATAAGATAAAATAAGTATGCAATCTATCAAATATTAAATTTGAGCATGCTTATTTTATTGCTAAATACAGTCCCCTATGATTGATTTCTAGACTTACATTGTATTCTTCTATGACTCATTTCTAGCCTTACATTGCAGTCCTCCATGATTAATTTTTAGCCTTACATTGTAGTCCTCTATGGCTGTTTTCTAACCTTACATTGTAGTCCTCTATGACTGATTTCTAGCCTTACATTGTAGTCCTCTATGACTGATTTCTAATATTACATTGTAGTCCTCTATGACTAATTTCTAGACTTACCAATGTATGACTGATTTCTATCCTTAGATTGCAGTCCTCGATGACTCATTTCTAGCCTTACATTGTAGTTCTCTATGACTGATTTATATCCTTACATTGTAGTCCTCTATAATTCATTTCTAGTCTTACATTGTAATCCTCTATCAATCATTTCTAGCATTACATTGCAGTCCTCTATAATTCATTTCTAGTCTTACATTGTAATCCTCTATCAATCATTTCTAGCATTACATTGCAGTCCTCTATGGCTGATTTTTAGCCCTACATTGCTTTCCTCTATGACTGATTTCTATCCCTATGTTACAGTCCTCTATGACATATCTATTCTTACATTGTAGTCCTCTATGACTGATTTCTATCCTTATATTACAGTACTCTATGACTTATTTCTATTCTTAGATTGTAGTCCTCTATGACTGATTTATATAATTATATTACAGTCCTCTATGACACATTTATAGCCTTACATTGTAGTCCTCTATGACCGATTTATATTCTTACATTACAATCCTCTATGATTCATTTCTAGCCTTACATTGTAGTTCTATATGACTGATTTAAAGTCTTACATTGTAGTCCTCTAATACTTATTTCTAGCCTTACATTGTAGTCCTCTAATACTGATTTCTAGACTTACATTGTAGTCCTCTATGACTCATTTCTAGCCTTACATTGCATTCCTCTATGACTGATTTCTAGCCTTACATTGTAGTCCTCTATGACTGATTTCTAGCCTTACATTGTATTCTTCTATGGCTGATTTCTAGCCTTACATTGCAGTCCTCTAATACTGATTTCTAGACTTACATTGTAGTACTCTATGGCTGATTTCTAGCCTTACATTGCAGTCCTCTAATACTGATTTCTAGACTTACATTGTAGTCCTCTAATACTTATTTCTAGCCTTACATTGTAGTCCTCTAATACTGATTTCTAGACTTACATTGTAGTCCTCTATGACTCATTTCTAGCCTTACATTGCAGTCCTCTATGACTGATTTCTAGCCTTACATTGTAGTCCTCTATGACTGATTTCTAGCCTTACATTGTATTCTTCTATGGCTGATTTCTAGCCTTACATTGCAGTCCTCTAATACTGATTTCTAGACTTACATTGTAGTACTCTATGGCTGATTTCTAGCCTTACATTGCAGTCCTCTAATACTGATTTCTAGACTTACATTGTAGTACTCTATGGCTGATTTCTATGCTTACATTGTATTCCTCTATAGCTAATTTCTAGCCTTACATTGCAGTCCTCTATAACTGATTTCTAGCCTTACATTGTATTCCTCTATGGCTGATTTCTAGCCTTACATTGCAGTCCTCTATGACTGATTTCTCGATTTATATTGTAGTTTGTTGCTAGAGTCTATACATGAGTTGCGCTCTTCTTGTTGCTTGAGTCTATACATGAGTTGTCTTCTTGTTGCTTGAGTCTATACATGAGTTGTTCTCTTCTTGTTGCTAGAGTCTATACATAAGTACTTCTTGTTGCTAGAGTCTGTATTAGTGATGTCGCAAACCTTAACATTTTGGTTCGCGAACGGCGGACTCGAACTTCCGCTACTGTTCGCAAATCGGCGAACCGCGTGAACCGCCATTGACTTCAATAGGCAGACGAACTTTAAAACCCACAAGGATTCTTTCTGGCCACAATAGTGATGGAAAAGTTGTTTCAAGGGGACTAACACCTGGACTCTGGCATGCCGGGTGGGGATCCATGGCAAAACTCCCACGGAAAATTACATAGTTGATGCAGAGTCTGGTTTTAAGCCATAAAGTGCCTTAATCACCTAACATTCCTAAAAAAATTTTGAATAACGTGCTTTAAAACATCAGGTATGATGTAGTATCGATCAGCTATTAATAACACTATATGATGTGGGCCTGACACACAGGCCTGATGGAAAATGAAATTAGATTACACTAGCAAAATGATTTAAAAGTTTTTTTTTTTATTTTAAAATAATTTTAAGCAGATATGAGTGGTGGCTGCTGGCACAGCAATTAACCACAGTATATGCTGTGTAAGCCTGACACACAGGCCTGATAGAAAATGAAATTAGATTACACTAGCAAAATTATTTAAAAGTTTTGTTGTTTAAATTTACACTAATGTTAAGCAGATATCAGTGGTGGCACTAATCACAGTATATGCTGTGAGCCTCACACACAGGCTGAAAGCCAGGCCAATGCAAATAAAATTACAAATAATAATAAAAAAAAACCGACTGAAGTTCTAGCCCTAAAAATGGCTTTTTGGGGTGCTGTCCTTACAGCAGAGATTAGATGAGTCCTTCAGGACTGTAGTGGACACTAAATACACTAGCCTAGCTATCTATTTCCCTATAATGTCAGCAGCAGCAACACTAAACCTCCTCTCACTAAGAAAGCAAGATCGTAATGAATCTAAAATGGCTGCTGCCCAGGAGCTGGGAGGGTCTGTGAGGGAGTGTCTGCTGCTGATTGGCTCAAATGTGTCTGAAGGCTGTGAGATACAGGGTCAAAGTTTACTCAATGATGACGAATAGGGGGCGGATCAAAAATCGCATATGTTCGCCCGCAGCGGCGAACGCGAACAAGCTATGTTCGCCAGGAACTGTTCTCCGGCGAACTGTTTGAGACATCACTAGTCTGTATATGAGTTGTGCTTTTCTTGTCGCTAGAGTCTATACGTAAGTACTTCTTGTTGCTAGAGTCTATACATAAGTACTTCTTGTTGCTAGTGTCTATACATAAGTACTTCTTGTTGCTAGAGTCTATACATGAGTTGTGCTCTTCTTGTTGCTAGAGTCTATACATGAGTTGTGCTTTTCTTATTGCTAGACTCTATACATAAATTTTGCTCTTCTTGTTACTAGACGGTTGTGTCAGGGTATCTGTGAATGTCAGTAGATATTACATATATATGTAATAAGATAAAATAAGTATGCAATCTATCAAATATTAAATTTGAGCATGCTTATTTTATTGCTAAATACAGTGTGATATAATATCTGAGATGGGTCTTTGAGGCTTGAGTGTATGCAGATAAAAACCTGTTTTGATGGAGGAAAATTACCTTTTATACTTAAGTGTTAAATTGATACCTGCTGAGTTTTGATGCGCATGAGGCATCTGAACTCAAGATACCTACAGACATATGGAAATGCTGTGACTTAATCTTTTTATAAGATTATATTAACAACATATATATATATATATATATATATATATATATATATTACAAATAAATCCCAGCCAATGAGTCTTAGGAATCTTTCAACAAAGGATTTTAATAGTGTATATTGCTTCACACTATATAATGATAGATACGAAAAAATAAATGTAAGAAGGAAAAGACAAGGTGTAAGCTCACTCACATCCACACATACCCCATCCACCATACACATCCATACCATATAATAAACAATAATATGTTATGAGATAAACACAATAAACAAAGTAATCATAACACCCCCAGGGCGTCCCCAGGGGGTGAAGAACAGCACCACCTGTCAAAAATCAAGTGACTGTACAGCTTAAGGACAAAACAGGATAATCTGTATAATTTAATTTATATCACATACTTTCAAACTTAAACGTGCCTCAGGAAATTCTAAACTATATTTGGTAATTTGTTTATAGGAGTACATATATACTATAGGCCATTAGGAACATGAGTGCACTAATCGAGTAATGTGATTGTTACGGAATCTATTGTTTGTGATCTATTTGTGAGCAATTTACACATCCGTTGTTCCATTGAAGTATGAATGAAAGTTACATGTACATGACGTAGGGGGTGTGTGAATGTATCATCCAATAGGCAGGTAGTAGTGCCGGTTCAAATAACACCTCCTCGCAAGTACCTGGACATTAATTGACAAAGGGGCGGAGTCCCCGAAACACGCGTCGGAACTAGTAAGGACGCCGTCACCTGTTTCTGCCCGTGTTGTTTGAGCCACACTGCACGCTAACTGTGAACGGCTTCTAGATGGAGGAAGTGAGATGGGAATATCGTGACAGCGGTCCATTGCCACACTGAAGGCTACGTCGGTAGTACCGCATATACCAGTTTTGCTGATACAGGTAGCACTGTTACTCTCTATTGACCTGAGCTGCATCTCAGAACCTGACACTTTTGCAATAACACAAGATATTTGCAGCTTTAACTTTATGTTAGGTCAGTGTACAGATCACGATAATGGAACTTTATATGCTGTGTTATCGTGTATACCGTGAGTGAAAGTTATAAAGGGTGTGAGGTTGGACCAGCAGTTGAAATATACCTCACTTCAGTACAGCCATTTATACTCTATAATTGTGGCCACTCACACGACAGTTTCTATGGAGGGACATTTTGAGGCACAATATTGATATTATCACTAATAATTCATGCTTTCAGTGATATTACGTTTTTATTAGTGCTCTATTCAGCTTGTGGTCTCTCCGTGACATAACAAATCATGGATTACAAATATTAACAGCATTCAGTAGTATCCTGGGATTGTTACATAATACACTATTTACAAGTAACCGGATTAGAGTTGAAACTACAAACGTTACAAGTTACCTATAAAGTATTCTCAATAAAATGAGATGAACTTGTTCCAGTAACTTTTTTCTACACCTTGGATACATTTATGCAATTTTTGTTTTCATAATCAAGAATTATCCTGTTTTGTCCTTAAGCTGTACAGTCACTTGATTTTTGACAGTTGGTGCTGTTCTTCACCCCCTGGGGACGCCCTGGGGGTGTTATGATTACTTTGTTTATTGTGTTTATCTCATAACATATTATTGTTTCTTATATGGTACGGATGTGTATGGTGGAAGGGGTATGTGTGGATGTGAGTGAGCTTACACCTTGTCTTTTCCTGCTTACATTTATTTTTTCATATTTATCATTATATAGTGTGAAGCAATATACACTATTAAAATCCTTTGTTGAAAGAATCCTAAAACTCATTGGCTGGGATTTTTTGTATTATATTATTATTGAGTCAAGGACCAGACTCCATCCCGTGCCTGAGCATATTATAGTTTAAGCTTAGTAGGTGGTGCGGTCACCCTTTGATTATTATATATATATATATATATATATATATATATATATATATATATATATATATATATATATATATATATATATATATTATATATATATATATATATATATATATATATATATATATATATATATATATATATACATACACACACACACATGTGTATATGTATTGATCTAAAACATACTATATTGGAAAAATATCTGATGCATTGAATGGCTGCATTAGTGAACTTGAAAGCATAGAAGTCTTAAGGATTTGAAGTTTGGACAAATTATCTATACAGTTTTCAAACATTTAATATGTGCCTCAGACTGTCGGAATGATAGGTACAAATAAATGGATAGGAATATTAATTATGAATATTTGCTGAATTTAATAAGTAGCTATATAATCAACCTAAAATGTTTAACTGTGTCAAAATAACAACATTATTTCTTTCATTTCAGACCTGTGAGAAAGCAGTGTTGTTCCATGAAGTATCATATCTGTGTTTTCATGCATTCAAAACAATGTTATATCAGAATATGAATTGATATATTAATTAGTAATTCATCCTTTTAAATCCTTTCATAGAAAATGTGATTTTAAATACATTTTAAAATATTACTAGAGAGATGCTCACGTTTAGGTACATTTTCAATGATACGGCTAAAATACAACAAAGTATCAGCGCTGCTGGGGAGGAGGTGGATAAATTGTATATATGTAAATTCACAAAATATATTCTATTCAAAATTATTATATTAATTCAGAAATATTGATACTCCAGTAGCTGGGCAATATGCCCAAGTGTGTTATTTGTCAGAGTCTATAATAGAAATTGATGTAACTTATTATAATATAGAACCATAAGCAAACAGATTTTAAGCAAACAAATTTTAAACAAATCTCTAGAGGATTTTCAATGTTATTAGATGTTGCCATATGTACTGAACACATAATGTATTAATATCAGAAAATAGTGACTATATTAAGTATACATTTGAAGATTTGTAATAAGCTATATTTACTGTTAGCAGTTTTGATGGTGAGACTACATTTCTGGTTGTCTGCTGCGATCTAGTGGTTTATGCAAGAATTACAACCAAAGGGAATTATATTATCAAATAACCATATGTTCCCAGTAAACCAATCAATGCTTGGCTCCGTTAAGGGCCTATCAGACAAGCTCTGTGGTGCATATTCAAATATTCACCAATGATTAGAATAAAAGGGATGGGATGTATCACGTGATATAACCTCATGCAAGGGGATAGAAGTGGTCTTTGCTTGCTAAACTTTTGACTGATAACCTTGCTAGCCTGTTGGAAACACAGGCCCATATTTATCAAGCTCCGTACGGATCTTGTGGGCCCATGTTTCTGAGCAGGCGGACTGGAATCGCTGGAAATCAACCCGAACGAGTACGATCGAGTTGATTGACACCTCCCTGCTGGCGGCCGATTGGCCGCGAATCAGCAGTGGGCGGCGTTGCACCAGCAGCTCTTGTGAGCTGCTGGTGCAATGTTAAATGCGGAGAGCGTATTGCTCTCCGCATTTAGCGAGGTTTTGAGGACCTTATCCGCACTGTTGGATCAGGTCTGCAAGACTAATGATAAATAGAGGCCAATGTCTCTATAAGCAAAAATTGGGCTAACTTCCTTATCCATATAGC
Organism: Bombina bombina; assembly: GCF_027579735.1. Taxonomy (NCBI): domain Eukaryota; kingdom Metazoa; phylum Chordata; class Amphibia; order Anura; family Bombinatoridae; genus Bombina; species Bombina bombina. The sequence continues at coordinate 1,148,805,400 of NC_069504.1, forward strand.
AAAATACCTCTACTTATTTATGAGGTGAACTGGGCTTATCTGAAAAAGCTGAAACTTCAATTTGGTGTTTCTCATAACGTATAAAAGGTTGTTTCATACTTTTATATTTAAATCAAAGGTATTTGGTTGTTACAATTAGATTGCAGCTGCTAATTTAAAGAGCAAAATTGGTATTTTAAATTTATATCCATAGTCCTGTATAGTTTTAACTAGTCACATTAATGCTAAATAATTTTACTTGCTAGATAAAGGTCTTTTGTATTTTATATCTTTAAGTCAGGCTTATTATTGTAAGTAAATCTCTCTGGTGTTAAGTTATTTGCAGCTATTGTGAGATATTTCAAAATTGGTTATTATATTTAAATCTCTGATTGTGGTAAATTAAGCAGAGTAAGTTTGTAATCCATATTGGGTATTGAATTATAGTTATTGGCTAATTATAGAAGATTCTGGTATTTTATTGCGCGATTCATTGTAAGTAAGATAAATTTTAGAGATATATTTTTATGATCTGTGGTATAGAATATTCTAACGGAATAAACCTGTGTAATTGATTCATAAGCAAGTCTCTACTTAATATATTTCAATGTGTTTATAAATTTAACTAATCTCAATAATTTAGGAATAAATATTAATTTCAATTGTTTCGTATATATATTTTAACTGGAGGCTATTTTTAAATAATAATAAATAAATTGTATTATAACCCTGGTATATACTGACAGTTGGAAACTCTATTCTTAACACCTCACCCCAGGTCCGCTGTCTTGGGGTCACACTTGACTCAGAACTCACATTCAAACAACATATACAAGTGCTTACCAAATCCTGCTGTTCACACCTACGCAACATTTTCAGAATTCGTACATTCCTTACTCAAAAAACTACAAAAATACTTATTCATTCCCTCATTTTGTCACGCATTGATTATTGCAATCTACTCCTAAATGGCCTTCCAAAACACTGCCTCTCCTCCCTCCAATCTATTATGAATGCTTCTACTAGTCTCATCCACCTAAGTTGCCGATCTACATCAGCTGCTCCGCTCTGCCAGTCTCTACACTGGCTCCCCATACACTCCAGAATACAATTAAAAATATTAACCTTAACTTACAAAGCACTCAACAGTCTATCTTCAAACTATATTTCCTCTCATCGATCAAATATTCCACATACTGTCCTCTTCGATCAACCTCTGACTTACGTCTCTCTACTCCTGTTATTTCTACATCCCACTCCCGTCTCCAAGACTTCTCACGTGCTGCTCCTGTCCTTTGGAACTCTCTACCCCGCTCCATAAGACTGTCTCCTACCTTGTATAGCTTCAGACGCTCCTTAAAAACCCACCTTTACAGAGAGGCTTACCATCTCTCATCCTAGCCAAACTAATCCATGAACTGCCTGACTCACTGCTGCAACTACAACCTATGTAACAAGCTACCCCAACCTTATGCCTCTGCCCCCTAAACCTGTAGACTGCAAGCTCTCCAGGGCAGGGCCCTTTTCCTCCTGTACTAGATTTGTTTAGTTTTGTATTTTATCACGAATCCTTATCATTGCAAATCCCTATCATTGTACCCAGTGCTACGGAATTTGGTGGCGCTATACTAATAAATGATGATGATAATAATAATAGAGTCTATACATGAGTTGTGCTTTTCTTGTTGCTAGAGTCAATACATAAGTTGCGCTTTTCTTGTTGCTAGAGTCAATACATAAGTTGCGCTTTTCTTGTTGCTAGAGTCTATACATGAGTTGTGCTCTTCTTGTTGCTAGAGTCTAAACATGAGTTGTTCTTGTCGTGTTGCTGGAGTCTATACATAAGTATTTCTTGTAGTTAGAGTCTAAACATGAGTTGTGCTCTTCTTGTTGCTAGAATCTATACATGAGTTGTACTTTTCTTGTTGCTAGAGTCTATACACAAGTATTTCTTGTTGATAGAGTCTATACACAAGTATTTCTTGTTGCTAGAGTCTACAGGGAGTGCAGAATTATTAGGCAAATGAGTATTTTGACCACATCATCCTCTTTATGCATGTTGTCTTACTCCAAGTTGTATAGGCTCGAAAGCCTACTACCAGTTAAGCATATTAGGTGATGTGCATCTCTGTAATGAGAAGGGGTGTGTTCTAATGACATCAACACCCTATATCAGGTGTGCATAATTATTAGGCAACTTCCTTTCCTTTGGCAAAATGGGTCAAAAGAAGGACTTGACCGGCTCAGAAAAGTCAAAAATAGTGAGATATCCTGCAGAGGTATGCAGCACTCTTAAAATTGCAAAGCTTCTGAAGAGTGATCATCGAACAATCAAGCGTTTCATTCAAAATAGTCAACAGGGTCGCAAGAAGCGTGTGGAAAAACCAAGGCGCAAAATAACTGCCCATGAACTGAGAAAAGTCAAGCGTGCAGCTGCCAAGATGCCACTTGCCACCAGTTTGGCCATATTTCAGAGCTGCAACATCACTGGAGTGCCCAAAAGCACAAGGTGTGCAATACTCAGAGACATGGCCAAGGTAAGAAAGGCTGAAAGACGACCACCACTGAACAAGACACACAAGCTGAAACGTCAAGACTGGGCCAAGAAATATCTCAAGACTGATTTTTCTAAGGTTTTATGGACTGATGAAATGAGAGTGAGTCTTGATGGGCCAGATGGATGGGCCCGTGGCTGGATTGGTAAAGGGCAGAGAGCTCCAGTCCGACTCAGACGCCAGCAAGGTGGAAGTGGAGTACTGGTTTGGGCTGGTATCATCAAAGATGAGCTTGTGGGGCCTTTTCGGGTTGAGGATGGAGTCAAGTTCAACTCCCAGTCCTACTGCCAGTTTCTGGAAGACACCTTCTTCAAGCAGTGGTACAGGAAGAAGTCTGCATCCTTCAAGAAAAACATGATTTTCATGCAGGACAATGCTCCATCACACACGTCCAAGTACTCCACAGCGTGGCTGGCAAGAAAGGGTATAAAAGAAGAAAATCTAATGACATGGCCTCCTTGTTCACCTGATCTGAACCCCATTGAGAACCTGTGGTCCATCATCAAATGTGAGATTTACAAGGAGGGAAAACAGTACACCTCTCTGAACAGTGTCTGGGAGGCTGTAGTTGCTGCTGCACGCAATGTTGATGGTGAACAGATCAAAACACTGACAGAATCCATGGATGGCAGGCTTTTGAGTGTCCTTGCAAAGAAAGGTGGCTATATTGGTCACTGATTTGTTTTTGTTTTGTTTTTGAATGTCAGAAATGTATATTTGTGAATGTTGAGATGTTATATTGGTTTCACTGGTAAAAATAAATAATTGAAATGGGTATATATTTGTTTTTTGTTAAGTTGCCTAATAATTATGCACAGTAATAGTCACCTGCACACACAGATATCCCCCTAAAATAGATATAACTAAAAACTACTTCCAAAACTATTCAGCTTTGATATTAATGCGTTTTTTGGGTTCATTGAGAACATGGTTGTTGTTCAATAATAAAATTAATCCTCAAAAATACAACTTGCCTAATAATTCTGCACTCCCTGTATACATGAGTTGTGCTCTTCTTGTTGCTAGAGTCTTTACATAAGTACTTCTTGTTGCTAGATTCTATACATGAGATGTGCTTTTCTTGTTGCTAGAGTCAATACATAAGTTGCGCTTTTCTTGTTGCTAGAGTCTATACATGAGTTGTGCTCTTCTTGTTGCTAAAGTCTAAACATGAGTTGTGCTCTTCTTCTTGCTAGAGTCTATACATGAGTTGTGCTCTTCTTGTTGCTAGATTCTATAAAAGAGTTGTGCTCTTCTTGCTGCTAGAGTCTAAGCATGAGTTGTTCTTGTTGTGTTGCTAGAGTCTATACATAAGTATTTCTTGTTGATAGAGTCTATACATGAGTTGTGCTCTTGTTGCTAGAGTCTATACATAATTATTTCTTGTTGCTAGAGTCTAGACCTGAGTTGTGCTTTTCTTGTTGCTAGAGTCTTTACATAAGTACTTCTTGTTGCTAGATTCTATACATGAGATGTGCTTTTCTTGTTGCTAGAGTCAATACATAAGTTGCGCTTTTTCTTGTTGCTAGAGTCTATACATGAGTTGTGCTCTTCTTGTTGCTAGAGTCTATACATAATTATTTATTTTTGCTAGAGTTTATACATGAGTTGTGCTTTTCTTGTTGCTAGAGTCTATACATAAGTTGTGCTTTTCTTGTTGCTAGAGTCTATACATGAGTTGTGCTCTTCTTGTTGATAGATTCTATACATGAGTTGTACTTTTCTTGTTGCTAGAGTCTATACATGAGTTGTGCTCTTCTTGTTGCTAGAGTCTAAACATGAGTTGTTCTAGTCTTGTTGCTAGAGTCTATACATAAGTACTTTTTGTTGCTAGAGTCCTTATATGAGTTGTGCTTTTCTTGTTGCTAGAGTCTATACAAAAGTACTTCTTGTTGCTAGAGTCTATACATGAGTTGTGCTCTTCTTGATGCTAGTCTAAACATGAGTTGTGCTCTTCTTGTTGCTAGAGTCTAAACATGAGTTGTTCTTGTCGTGTTGCTATAGTCTATACATAAGTATATCTTGTTGTTAGAGTCTGAACATGAGTTGTGCTCTTCTTGTTGCTAGATTCTATACATGAGTTGTGCTCTTCTTGTTGCTAGAGTCTATACATGAGTTGTGCTCTTCTTGTTGCTAGAGTCTAAACATGAGTTGTTCTTGTCTTGTTGCTAGAGTCTATACATAATTATTTCTTGTTGCTAGAGTCTATACCTGAGTTGAGTTGTGCTCTTCTTGATGCTAGTCTAAACATTAGTTGTGCTCATCTTGTTGCTAGAGTCTAGCAACAAGAAGAGCACAACTTATGTATAGACTCTAGCAACAAGATGAGCACAACTAATGTATAGAGTCTAAACATGAGTTGTTCTAGTCTTGTTGCTAGAGTCTATACATAATTATTTCTTGTTGCTAGAGTCTATACCTGAGTTGTGTTTTTCTTGTTGCTAGAGTCTATACATAAGTACTTCTTGTTGCTAGATTCTATACATGAGTTGTGTTTTTCTTGTTGCTAGAGTCTATACATAAGTACTTCTTGTTGCTAGATTCTATACATGAGTTGTGCTTTTCTTGTTGCTAGAGTCAATACATAAGTTGCGCTTTTCTTGTTGCTAGAGTCTATACATGAGTTGTGCTCTTCTTCTTGCTAGAGTCTAAACATGAGTTGCGCTTTTCTTGTTGCTAAAGTCTAAACATGAGTTGTGCTCTTCTTCTTGCTAGAGTCTTAACATGAGTTGTGCTTTTCTTGTTGCTAGAGTCTATACATGAGTTGGGCTCTTCTTGTTGCTAGATTCTATAAAAGAGTTGTGCTCTTCTTGCTGCTAGAGTCTAAGCATGAGTTGTTCTTGTTGTGTTGCTAGAGTCTATACATAAGTATTTCTTGTTGATAGTCTATACATGAGTTGTGCTCTTCTTGTTGCTAGAGTCTATACATGAGTTGTGCTCTTGTTGCTAGAGTCTATACATAATTATTTCTTGTTGCTAGAGTCTAGACCTGAGTTGTGCTTTTCTTGTTGCTAGAGTCTTTACATAAGTACTTCTTGTTGCTAGATTCTATACATGAGATGTGCTTTTCTTGTTGCTAGAGTCAATACATAAGTTGCGCTTTTCTTGTTGCTAGAGTCTATACATGAGTTGGGCTCTTGTTGCTAGAGTCTATACATGAGTTGTGCTCTTCTTGTTGCTAGAGTCTATACATAATTATTTATTTTTGCTAGAGTTTATACATGAGTTGTGCTTTTCTTGTTGCTAGAGTCTATACATAAGTTGTGCTTTTCTTGTTGCTAGAGTCTATACATGAGTTGTGCTCTTCTTGTTGATAGATTCTATACATGAGTTGTGCTCTTCTTGTTGCTAGAGTCTATACATGAGTTGTGCTCTTCTTGTTGCTAGAGTCTAAACATGAGTTGTTCTAGTCTTGTTGCTAGAGTCTATACATAATTATTTCTTGTTGCTAGAGTCTATACCTGAGTTGAGTTGTGCTCTTCTTGATGCTAGTCTAAACATTAGTTGTGCTCATCTTGTTGCTAGAGTCTAGCAACAAGAAGAGCACAACTTATGTATAGACTCTAGCAACAAGATGAGCACAACTAATGTATAGAGTCTAAACATGAGTTGTTCTAGTCTTGTTGCTAGAGTCTATACATAATTATTTCTTGTTGCTAGAGTCTATACCTGAGTTGTGTTTTTCTTGTTGCTAGAGTCTATACATAAGTACTTCTTGTTGCTAGAGTCTATACATAAGTACTTCTTGTTGCTAGATTCTATACATGAGTTGTGCTTTTCTTGTTGCTAGAGTCAATACATAAGTTGCGCTTTTCTTGTTGCTAGAGTCTATACATGAGTTGTGCTCTTCTTCTTGCTAGAGTCTAAACATGAGTTGCGCTTTTCTTGTTGCTAAAGTCTAAACATGAGTTGTGCTCTTCTTCTTGCTAGAGTCTTAACATGAGTTGTGCTTTTCTTGTTGCTAGAGTCTATACATGAGTTGGGCTCTTCTTGTTGCTAGAGTCTATACATGAGTTGTGCTCTTCTTGTTGCTAGAGTCTAAACATGAGTTGTTCTAGTCTTGCTAGAGTCTAAACATGAGTTGTGCTCTTGTTGCTAGAGTCTAAACATGAGTTGTTCTAGTCTTGTTGCTAGAGTTTATACATAATTATTTCTTTTTGCTAGAGTTTATACATGAGTTGTGCTTTTCTTGTTGCTAGAGTCTAAACATGAGTTGGGCTCTTCTTGTTACTAGATTCTATAAAAGAGCTGTGCTCTTCTTGCTGCTAGAGTCTAAACATGAGTTGTTCTTGTCGTGTTGCTAGAGTCTATACATTAGTATTTCTTATTGCTAGAGTCTAAACATGAGTTGTGCTCTTCTTGTTTCTAGATTCTATACATGAGTTGTACTTTTCTTGTTGCAGGAGTCTCTACATAAGTATTTCTTGTTGCTAGAGTCTATACATGAGTTGTGCTTTTCTTGTTGCTAGAGTCTATACATGAGTTGTGCTTCTTTTTGCTAGATTCTATAAATGAGTTGTGCTCTTCTTGTGGCTAGAGTCTAAACATGAGTTGTTCTTGTCGTGTTGCTATAGTCAATACATAAGTATTTCTTTTTGTTAGAGTCTAAACATGAGTTGTGCTCTTCTTGTTGCTAGATCCTATAAATGAGTTGTGCTCTTCTTGTGGCTAGAGTCTAAACATGAGTTGTTCTTGTCGTGTTGCTATAGTCAATACATAAGTATTTCTTGTTGATAGAGTCTAAACATGAGTTTTGCTCTTCTTGTTTTGCGTCTATACATGAATTGTTGTCTTCTTGTTGCTAGAGTCTATAAATGAGTTGTGCTCTTCTTGTTGATAGTCTCAACATGAGTTGTTCTTGTCTTGTTGCTAGAGTCTATCCATGAGTATTTCTTGTTGATAGAGTCTAAACATGGGTTGTGCTCTTCTTGTTGCTAGCGTCTATACATGAATTGTTGTCTTCTTGTTGCTATAGTTTATACATCAGTCATGCTCTTCCTCCTCTTGTTGCTAGAGCCTATATACGAGTTGTGCTTTTCTTCTCGCTAGAGTCGATACATGAGTTGTGCTCTTCTTGTTGCTAGAGTCTATACATAAGTACTTCTTGTTGCTAGAGTCTATTCATAGAGTCAATTCATATGTACTTCTTGTTGCTAGAGTCCTTATATGAGTTGTGCTTTTCTTGTTGCTAGAGTCTATACATAAGTACTTCTTGTTGCTAGAGTCCTTATATGAGTTGTGCTTTTCTTGTTGCTAGAGTCTATACATAAGTACTTCTTGTTGCTAAATTCTATACATGAGTTGTGCTTTTCTTGTTGCTAGAGTCTATACCTGAGTTGTGTTTTTCTTGTTGCTAGAGTCTATACATAAGTACTTCTTGTTGCTAGATTCTATACATGAGTTGTGCTTTTCTTGTTGCTAGAGTCAATACATAAGTTGCGCTTTTCTTGTTGCTAGAGTCTATACATGAGTTGTGCTCTTCTTGTTGCTAGAGTCTAAACATGAGTTGCGCTTTTCTTGTTGCTAGAGTCTAAACATGAGTTGTGCTCTTCTTCTTGCTAGAGTCTAAACATGAGTTGTGCTTTTCTTGTTGCTAGAGTCTATACATGAGTTGGGCTCTTCTTGTTGCTAGAGTCTATACATGAGTTGTGCTCTTCTTGTTGCTAGAGTCTATACATGAGTTGTGCTCTTCTTGATGCTAGTCTAAACATGAGTTGTGCTCATCTTGTTGCTAGAGTCTATACATAAGTTGTGCTCTTCTTGTTGCTAGAGTCTAAACATGAGTTGTTCTTGCCGTGTTGCTATAGTCTATACATAAGTATATCTTGCTGCTAGAGTCTATACCTGAGTTGAGTTGTGCTCTTCTTGATGCTAGTCTAAACATTAGTTGTGCTCATCTTGTTGCTAGAGTCTATACATAAGTTGTGCTCTTCTTGTTGCTAGAGTCTATACATGAGTTGTGCTCTTCTTGTTGCTAGATTCTATACATGATTTGTACTTTTCTTGTTGCTAGAGTCTATACATGAGTTGTGCTCTTCTTGTTGCTAGAGTCTAAACATGAGTTGTTCTAGTCTTGTTGCTAGAGTCTATACATAATTATTTCTTATTGCTAGAGTCTATACCTGAGTTGAATTGTGCTCTTCTTGATGCTAGTCTAAACATTAGTTGTGCTCTTCTTGATGCTAGAGTCTATACATGAGTTGTGCTCTTCTTGCTACTAGAGTCTATACATGAGTTGTGCTCTTCTTGATGCTAGAGTCTATACATGAGTTGTGCTCTTCTTGTTGCTAGAGTCTATACATGAATTGTGCTCTTGTTGTTGTGTATATATATATATATGAGTTGTCTGTTTTTGTTACTAGAGTCTATACATAGGTTGTTGCTAGAGTCTATATACAAGTTGTGTTTTCCTTGTTGCTAGAGCCTCTAGATAGGTAATTATTGCTTCTAGAGTCTATACATAAGTACTTCTTGTTGCTAGAGTCTATACATAACATAAGTACTTCTTGTTGCTGGAATCTATACATGAGTTTTGCTCTTCTTGTTGCTAGAGTCTATACATGAGTTGTGCTCTTCTTCTTGCTAGAGTCTATACATGAGTTGTGCTCTTCTTGCTGCTAGAGTCTATACATGAGTTGTGCTCCTCTTGCTGCTAGAGTCTATACATTAGTTGTGCTCTTCTTGCTGCTAGAGTCTATACATGAGTTGTGCTCTACTTGTTGGTATAGTCTATACATGAGTTGTGCAAGTCTTGTTGCCAATGTCTATACATGAGTTGTGCAAGTCTTGTTGCAGTCACACATGTACAATACCAGTTTTTAACAGTAGACACACCTCTGCAATACCTGTATAGAATTGTAGTCACACCTGTACAATACCAGTACATAACAGTAGTCAGACCTGTATTATACCAGTATATAACGATAGTCACACTTGTACAATACCTGTATATAATGGTAGTCACACTTGTATCTAACGGTAGTCACACCTGTACAACACCTGTATCTAACTGTAGTTACACCTGTACCATACCTGTATATAATGGTAGTTACACCTGTACAATACCTGTATATAATGGTAGTTACACCTGTACAATACCTGTATCTAACGGTAGTTACACCTGTACAATACCTGTATCTAACAGTAGTCACACCTGTACAATACCTGTATCTAACGGTAGTTACACCTGTACAATACCTGTATCTAACGGTAGTCACACCTGTACAATACCTGTATATAATGGTAGTTACACCTGTACAATACCTGTATATAATGGTAGTTACACCTGTACAATACTTGTATCTAACGGTAGTTACACCTGTACAATACCTGTATATAATGGTAGTTACACCTGTACAATACTTGTATCTAACGGTAGTCACACCTGTACAATACCTGTATCTAACGGTAGTTACACCTGTACAATACCTGTATCTAACGGTAGTCACACCTGTACAATACCTGTATCTAACAGTAGTCACAACTGTACAATACCTGTATCTAACGGTAGTCACACCTGTACAATACCTCTATCTAACGGTAGTTACACCTCTACAATACCTGTATCTAACAGTAGTCACAACTGTACAATACCTGTATCTAACGGTAGTCACACCTGTACAATACCTGTATATAATGGTAGTTACACCTGTACAATACCTGTATCTAACGGTAGTTACACCTGTACAATACCTGTATATAATGGTAGTTACACCTGTACAATACCTGTATCTAACGGTAGTTACACCTGTACAATACCTGTATCTAACAGTAGTCACACCTGTACAATACCTGTATCTAACAGTAGTCACACCTGTACAATACCTGTATCTAACGGTAGTCACACCTGTACAATATCTCTATCTAACGGTAGTTACACCTCTACAATACCTGTATCTAACAGTAGTCACAACTGTACAATACCTGTATCTAACGGTAGTGACACCTGTACAATACCTGTATCTAACGGTAGTCACACCTGTACAATACCTGTATATAACAGTAGTCACACCTGTACAATACCTGTATCTAACGGTAGTTACACCTGTACAATACCTGTATCTAACGGTAGTCACACCTGTACCTATACCTGTATATAACGGTAGTCACACCTGTACAATACCTGTATCTAACGGTAGTTACACCTGTACAATACCTGTATCTAACGGTAGTCACACATGTACAATACCTGTATCTAATGGTAGTCACACATGTACAATACTTGTATCTAACGGTAGTTACACCTGTACAGTACCTGTATCTAACGGTAGTCACACCTGTACAATACTTGTATCTAACGGTAGTTACACCTGTACAGTACCTGTATCTAACGGTAGTCACACATGTACAATACCTGTATCTAACGGTAGTTACACCTGTACAGTACCTGTATCTAACGGTAGTTACACCTGTACAGTACCTGTATCTAAGGGTAGTTACACCTGTACAATACTTGTATCTAACGGTAGTTACACCTGTACAGTACCTGTATCTAACGGTAGTTACACCTGTACAGTACCTGTATCTAACGGTAGTTACACCTGTACAATACTTGTATCTAACGGTAGTTACACCTGTACAGTACCTGTATCTAACGGTAGTCACACATGTACAATACCTGTATCTAACGGTAGTTACACCTGTACAGTACCTGTATCTAACGGTAGTCACACCTGTACAATACCTGATGTGCTGGGAAAAACTCAGGGGCTATAATTGCAGTTAGCTGAGTCTATGCTGCGTGACCTCTTGTTTCACTGATGAGTTGGAGGACACACTTTCTGTATATAATAAATAATACAGATTTGTTGGCGCTTTATGAATAAAGTACAATAAAAATAATTATTATTTTGCGGTTCTTGCGTATTACTTTTGCAGACAGATGATATCATACAATTCTCTAACTGAGACGTCTGCACAAACTGTGATAATTACACCAAACGTCCCAGCCTCACTTCGCTCTCTTCTCTTTGCAGCATTTAACCCACAGTGGAACGAAACTCTGACATTCCAGGTGCATATCCCTGAGCTGGCGATGGTTCGGTTTTGTGTAGAAGATCAGATCTCTCTTTTCTCAAACGAATTCCTTGGCCAATACACGCTGCCTTTTACAAGTCTCACTAAAGGTAAAAAACTGAGTGAAAGAGAAAGGAACACAGGGACGACCGCTGTTCTTATGTGTCATTATGAGCATTATGTATTCGAGACTCCAGCTAAAAACTCTGCGGGGATAATTCCTATCATATCTAGCTGCTTAGGAATAAAACTAATTGGACTCTATGGGTAACATAAACACAAAGCTGGGGAAATGCAGCCTGTCTGTGGGAGAGATGTTCATTATCTGATATTAGCTGATGTGGTCAGAAGGATTTGATAAATAATTGTAAGGCAGAAATGTAATCTCCAATTAGAAAACAAATACAAAACTACTTTCTGTTGGTCAAATTGATGCTGTGACAAGACACTGTAAGTGCTGATGTATTTTGTGCCTAATAGGAAGGTTCTGCTGTACAGATGAGATACTATTACTATTACTATTGTCTAAATAAAATAACAGTAACAGTAACAACACAACAGGTTGGCATTCTGGTCACTAAGGGCTCGCTTCTATTTAGCCGTTAAAAATGGAGCCGTAAGCTACCGAAGAGGCCGACAGCTAAAAGTAATTTACGGCTCCATTTTAGTACCAGGTTTGCATTGAAAAGGTTTCCGCTTTGCGTGCGGTCGCTCTTTTCATGTAGGTTTAAGTTAGCATTGTGTTAACGCTTCCACCCGATGATGGATTTCTAAAACATTAATTGTTTACTATGGTAACCCAACCTTACATTACACTCGATCTCATATTCGGCTCCGCATACAAGTGCGGCGCGCATACTTTCCCTGTTGCTCGCTGTTAAAATAAAATAGCAAACGCATGCGCAATATCTAAATCTCAACTGCAACCCCCCACCGCAATAACTAATGTATTAACCCCTAGTCCGCCAACCCCCATATGGCAAAGTATCTATTTAAACTATTAACCCTTAATCCGCCATGCCCCCATATAGCAATTGACGTAAAAAATCTATTAACGCCTAAACATCCAACCCCCCACAACGTAATTAACCTAATTAAGCTATTAACCCCTAAACCGCCAACTTCCCACAACGCAAATAACAAATTAAATTACTTAGCCCCCTAACCTAACAACCCCTAAATTAACTTCAATTACCTAAATTAAAAAATACTACATTACAATTAAAATAAAAAAAACTAACATTACTTTAAAAATAAATAAAGTTTAAATTTATCTAAAATTACAGAAAATAAAAAAGTCTAACATTACATAAAATAATAAACCAAATTATGCAAAATAAAAAAATTAAACCTAATCCCTATGAAAAATAAAAAAGCCCCCTAATCTAAACTATCTATAGCCCTTAAAGGGGCCTTTTGTAGGGCATCACCCTAAGTTAAACAGCTCTTTTACCTTTAAAAACACTAAGTCCTCCTCTAACAGTAAACCCCCTCACACACAACAAACCCCCAAAATAAAAATATCTAACACTAAAATATCCTAAACTACCCAATGCCCCATAAGGGGCATTTGTATGGACATTGCCCTTAAAAGGATATTCAGCTCTTTTACTGCCACTAAAAGGACACTCAGCTCTTTTACACTGCCCAAAATCCCTATTCTAAAATAAAAAAATAAAAAAAAATAAAAATTCCTTACTCTTACCCCCAAATAGGTACTCACCGTTCCTGAAGTCCGGCCGAGAAGGTCCTCTTCCAGATAGCGGTGAAATCTTCTTGGAGCCGGCGACATCTTTCCTCTTCATCCAGAACCAAGCCGGCACGGAGCAGAGATAACCGCGGAACTGAAGACCGGCGACCACGGAGTCAAGGAACGTGGAAGATCCTCTTTGTACAATCACCACCGTACACTGAATATTGAATGCAAGTTACACGTTTAAATATGGCGTACCTTGCTTTGCTATTGGCTGATTTGATTCTTCAAATTCAAATCAGCCAATAGGACAAGAGCTACTAAAAGCCTATTGGCTGATTTGAATTTGAAGAATCAAATCAGCCAATAGAAATGCAAGGTACACCATATTTAAACGCGTAACTTGCATTCAATATTCAGTGTATAGTGGTGATCGTACGAAGAGGATCCTCCACACTCCTTGACACAATGGTCGCTGGTCTTCAGTTCCTCGGTCGCCGGTCTTCAGTTCTGCGGTCCTGGATGAAGATAGAAGAGGTTGATGCTTGGAAGAAGACTTCACCGCCGGACTTCAGAAACTGTGAGTACCTATCTGGGGGTTAGACTTTTTTTTAGATTAGGGATTTTGGGCAATTGTAAAAGAGCTGAATATCCTTTTAAGGGCAGTGCCCATACAAATGCCCCTTTAGAGGCAATGGGTAGTTTAGGATTTTTTAGTGTTAGTTTTTTTTTTGGGGGGGTATGTAAGTGGGAAGTTTTACTGTTAGGGGAAACAGTTTTTTTTTTTTAAAGGTAAAATACCTGTTTAACTTAGGGCAATACCCTACAAAAGGCCCTTTTAAAGGAAGGCTATTGGTAGTTTAGTATTAGGTTAGGGGGTGTTTTTTATTTTGGTGGGGCTTTTTTATTTTCATAGAGATTAGGTATATATTTTTTTTTTTTTTTTTTTTATTTGGTTTATTATTTTATGTAATGTTAGACTTTTTTATTTTTTGTAATTTTAGATTAATTTAAACTTAGTTTTTTTTATTTTTAAAGTAATATTAGGATTTATTATTTTAATTGTAATGTAGGATTATTTTAATTTATGTAATGGGGTTAATTTAGGGGGTATTAGGTTCGGGGGCTTAGTGATTAGTTATTTGTGATATGGGGGCATGGCGGTTTAGGGGTTAAAAGTTTAAATAGCTGGATTGTGTTGTGGGGGCATGGCGGTTTAGGGGTTAATAGTTTAAATGGCTAGATTGCATTGTGGGGAAATAGCGGTTTGCGCAGGCATTGGTATTATTTAAAGATTAGCGGCTTCTAAAACTTTGTATGGGACACGATAATGTGTTCGGCAGCCCGAGACCAGTTGACAAAATTGAGTTAAAACGGGCCGTTGGAAGCAGTCGATAAACGATATGGCTTCCGACTGCATATTCATCGGTTTGCGTGCACTCGAGCCCTAAGCCAGGAAACGAGCCCTAAGCTTGGTACCAGAATTTTGTTCCATTGCAAATTGAATAATTATTGATTACCTAATGTGATGTGTAGATTCATAAAGAGAAGACAACTGGTGCTACAATATACAGTCTAGTTAAGCTGTCTAGACACAGAATAGATATGTCTAATGTTCTTAGAAATCCATTTATATTTCTAAACTAGATTATCTGAAATATAACATTGCCCAGGTAAGAGAATAAAATTACTCTCGGCCCACCACAGACTAAACTCAAACATAGTATCAAAGGATAAAGTTCAGCAGATTTATTTCATATGATTTCACTCTCATGCTGAGCTAATGTCCCCTTATGGGAGTAATTTATCTTATGATAGACTACTAGCCCTCACTATTCAAAGATTTGTCAGACCGTCGAGAAACTGCCTCGTTTGCCTCATCGGCCTGGCAGCCCTACGGTCTGTCAAGATATTCCAAAAAAAGGGGAGTGTCCAAGCAATGCCGGCGAGCAGAGATGTCTCTTCCATAGAAGTTAAAGGGAGCGTGATGTCACCACCCATCAGCATTTTGCTGCGACGGAGTGGGGGCCTTATTTGAAATGGGCCTACATGGCGCAAACAGTGCGTTCACTGTAACTAAAAATAGTTTCCATGTAGGCAAACTTAAAATATTGCCGTGGGGACCTAAGCTATATTACACCTACTCTAACTAGCCCAGGGCAGCTGATAGCTGGCGAGACAAACATAGCGACTACCCTCCTTGCAATCTGCACTTCACTGATTTGAACATATTGATCTTTTGTTGATGTATCTGAATCAAAATGCAGGCTACTCCCACGATCACCCCCCCCCCCAGTTACCATCAATAATCACCTAATTGACTCCCAACGCTAAGTACAAAGTCTGGGGTTAGTTTGGGCTT